>NC_069510.1:41378906-41393906 GCF_027579735.1 Bombina bombina
TGTGTGTGTGTCTGGTTGTGGGTATGTGATATTTGCCTCAGGTTCTGTATATGTGATTGTGGTTATGTGTGTACCTGGTTGTCAGTATGTGTTTGCCTAATGTTCTGTATATGTGATTGTGTGTGGGTGTGCCTGGTTGTGGCTATGTGGGTTTGTGTCAGGTTCTGTATCTACTGTGTATATATTCTGAATAGTAATTGATTAAACCATCAAGCTTCAAATTATTCCATTTAAGATTACAAAGGCAATCACTGAAATATATATGTAAATCAGTGTTTACCTGGTTTCAAAGGCTAGGTGGAGTGGTCATTTAGATTTGATCATATTACACACTCCCATATTATTCAATTGTTGGATTTAAAAAAATCAATCCACGGGCATGTGTCTAAAAGAATTCTATTGCATTTCAATCTTAAATGCATACATGCGTACCAAAATATTATCCAAAAGATAAATATATCATAAAATCATAAAAATTAGCACATAATGTTGACTTTGAAAAATGTGATTTGTAATGTATTTATGAAATGTTACAAGAAAAATAACAGTGAAGAGTCAGAGTTTAAAGGATCAATTAAATCTTCTTATTAATTATATTTGATTCCAATCAATCAATAACTTAAAACATAGTCATTATTGTGACTTTGTCTAAATATTTTATGAGAACAAGAATCTAGATTTTAATTAATTTTGAATCATTATTTCTTTCAAGATAATTATATATTTTCATATCATATATGTATTTATAGAATTGTTTTATATATTTCACATGGAACTTCCACTTCTGGGCATCAGCCTCCCGCACCTTCCCATCCAGAAACCCCCTCCCCCGCCTCTTCACCCCCAGAAAGAAGCACCTGCCCCCCCCCCCAGCCAGAAGCCCCTCCGGCCCCCCGCCCCTTCCCAGCCAGAAACCCTGAGTTCCTATCGGTTGCTGGGAAGGATGCATGACACCATGCTTAGCCAGCAGCGGCTTCATCGCATCACTCTAGCCCGAATAATGCGGCTAGAGACAATGCATGAAGCCGCAGCTGGAGGGGTTCAGGACGATGAAGGTGATTCTGATGCCCCACTAAGTGAAGGATCCGGAGCTGGCCCAAGGGAGCAGATATGAATCTTCTATCCACATGTTATTTTTTTTATTTTTTCTTGTTGATATTTGTTGCCATTTGGCCAATTTTCTAGTTTTTGTTGTGCCTGTTGCACTATTTCACCTTGTCAGATTTATACTAAGGGCTATGTTGGCCTTTGTTTTGCCTTGTCAACTCCTTTAAAGGACTGTGATGCACTATGTCACCTTGTCAGATGGCTCCAAAGGGGCTGTGTTGGCCTTTGTTTTGCATTGTCAACTCCCTCCAAGGACTGTGATGCACTATGTCACCTTGTCAGATGGCTCAAATGGGGCTGTGTTGGCCTTTGTTTGCCCTTGTCAACTCCCTCAAAGGACTGTGATGCACTATGTCACCTTATCAGATGGCTCCAAAGGGGCTGTGTTGGCCTTTGTTTTGCCTTGTCAGCTCCCTCCAAGGACTGTGATGCAGTATGTCACCTTGTCAGATGGCTCCAAAGGAGCTGTGTTGGCCTTTGTTTTGCCTTGTCAACCCCCTCCAAGGACTGTGATGCACTATGACACCTTGTCAGATGGCTCCAAAGGGGCTGTGGTGGCCTTTGTTTTGCCTTGTCAACTCTCTCCAAGGACTGTGATGCACTATGTCACCTTGTCAGATGACTCTAAAGGGGCTGTGTTGGCCTTTGTTTGCCCTTGTCAACTCCCTCAAAGGACTGTGATGCACTATGTCACCTTATCAGATGGCTCCAAAGGGGCTGTGTTGGCCTTTGTTTTGCCTTGTCAGCTCCCTCCAAGGACTGTGATGCCGTATGTCACCTTGTCAGATGGCTCCAAAGGAGCTGTGTTGGCCTTTGTTTTGCCTTGTCAACTCCCTCCAAGGACTGTGATGCACTATGACACCTTGTCAGATGGCTCCAAAGGGGCTGTGTTGGCCTTTGTTTTGCCTTGTCAGCTCCCTCCAAGGACTGTGATGCAGTATGTCACCTAGTCAGATGGCTCCAAAGGGGCTGTGTTGGCCTTTGTTTTGCCTTGTCAACTCCCTCCAAGGACTGTGATGCACTATGTCACCATGTCAGATGGCTCTAAAGGGGCTGTGTTGGCCTTTGTTTTGGCTTGTCAACTCCCTCCAAGGACTGTGATGCAGTATGTCACCTTGTCAGATGGCTCTAAAGGGGGTGTGTTGGCATTATTTCTTTCAAGATAATTATATATTTTCATATCATATATGTATTTATAGAATTGTTTTATATATTTCACATGGAACTTCCACTTCTGGGCATCAGCCTCCCGCACCTTCCCATCCAGAAACCCCCTCCCCCGCCTCTTCACCCCCAGAAAGAAGCACCTGCCCCCCCCCCCAGCCAGGAGGGGTTCAGGACGATGAAGGTGATTCTGATGCCCCACTAAGTGAAGGATCCGGAGCTGGCCCAAGGGAGCAGATATGAATCTTCTATCCACATGTTATTTTTTTAATTTTTTCTTGTTGATATTTGTTGCCATTTGGCCAATTTTCTAGTTTTTGTTGTGCCTGTTGCACTATTTCACCTTGTCAGATTTATACTAAGGGCTATGTTGGCCTTTGTTTTGCCTTGTCAACTCCTTGAAAGGACTGTGATGCACTATGTCACCTTGTCAGATGGCTCCAAAGGGGCTGTGTTGGCCTTTGTTTTGCATTGTCAACTCCCTCCAAGGACTGTGATGCACTATGTCACCTTGTCAGATGGCTCACATGGGGCTGTGTTGGCCTTTGTTTGCCCTTGTCAACTCCCTCAAAGGACTGTGATGCACTATGTCACCTTATCAGATGGCTCCAAAGGGGATGTGTTGGCCTTTGTTTTGCCTTGTCAGCTCCCTCCAAGGACTGTGATGCAGTATGTCACCTTGTCAGATGGCTCCAAAGGAGCTGTGTTGGCCTTTGTTTTGCCTTGTCAACCCCCTCCAAGGACTGTGATGCACTATGACACCTTGTCAGATGGCTCCAAAGGGACTGTGGTGGCCTTTGTTTTGCCTTGTCAACTCTCTCCAAGGACTGTGATGCACTATGTCACCTTGTCAGATGACTCTAAAGGGGCTGTGTTGGCCTTTGTTTGCCCTTGTCAACTCCCTCAAAGGACTGTGATGCACTATGTCACCTTATCAGATGGCTCCAAAGGGGCTGTGTTGGCCTTTGTTTTGCCTTGTCAGCTCCCTCCAAGGACTGTGATGCAGTATGTCACCTTGTCAGATGGCTCCAAAGGAGCTGTGTTGGCCTTTGTTTTGCCTTGTCAACTCCCTCCAAGGACTGTGATGCACTATGACACCTTGTCAGATGGCTCCAAAGGGGCTGTGGTGGCCTTTGTTTTGCCTTGTCAACTCTCTCCAAGGACTGTGATGCACTATGTCACCTTGTCAGATGACTCTAAAGGGGCTGTGTTGGCCTTTGTTTTGCCTTGTCAACTCCCTCCAAGGACTGTGATGCACTATGACACCACCTTGTCAGATGGCTCCAAAGGGGCTGTGTTGGCCTTTGTTTTGCCTTGTCAGCTCCCTCCAAGGACTGTGATGCAGTATGTCACCTAGTCAGATGGCTCCAAAGGGGCTGTGTTGGCCTTTGTTTTGCCTTGTCAACTCCCTCCAAGGACTGTGATGCACTATGTCACCATGTCAGATGGCTCTAAAGGGGCTGTGTTGGCCTTTGTTTTGGCTTGTCAACTCCCTCCAAGGACTGTGATGCAGTATGTCACCTTGTCAGATGGCTCTAAAGGGGCTGTGTTGGCCTTTGTTTTGCCTTGTCAACTCCCTCCAAGGACTGTGATGCACTATGTCACCTTGCCAGATTGCTCAAATGGGGCTGATTTCTCATTCTGACTTGTTATCTTATTTCTTTGTTTTATGACATTCCTATATCATATGTTTCATAATAGAAAGAATGTCATTAATATGTTATTTCTCTTGTAAGGTGTATCCAGTCCACGGATCAAGAATGAAAAAGCCCCGAGTGAGGGGTGAAACATGTTGAACTGAATTGCTAAATTTTCTACTTAATACCAACAACTGACGAGCAGCTGTGAAATAATACAGTGCACCTTACGGATTTACAGACCCTCAACCCGGATTGATCATAAAGAGGGATATAACCAGTGGAAACCAGCCCATCCTAAAGTTGGACACAGCCTATAAAAACTTGCTACCAGGCAAAAAGGGCCAACAACTAAAAAGCTTGACGTTAGGACTTACGTCACAAGAAGAAGACAGGGGCTCACCACTAAAAACCGCCCTCTGCTACATACAACAGGCGGATCAGATCTGCAATGCCGGAGCACAACAAAGGCGAAGCAGTAACACCTCGACGCCGGAAGACTACCTGGGCCCAGGAAAAGTTTCAGAGACTTTGAATTCGCAAAGTACCAGTACAATGACAGTGTGATATTCCAAGTACAATTTAATGAGAACCGGATCCATTCGTATCAACACTGTGGCACATTAATATCCTCTCTCTAGACGTAGAGAGAGGCATTAAAAACTTTTAAGGTACCGCTTAAAAACTTCTTATCTACATACTCTATGCCTACACTGCATCTCAGCAGGTTATTTATATGTGATTTCTAATCTGAATTTTAGTACTCTATTTTTTGAACTATTGGACGTCCAATTTTAGTTTTACCCCATTTCCATTTTATAAGCAACTGTATATGTATATTTTATAAGTGTTTGTGTAGATCTTTTGTATAATAAATGTTATTTATCAATCACTTACAGTCTGTTATATAGATTGGTATACGTTTGAGATTAATCCTATTCTCCTACACTTTTGTAACCTGCTTATGTCGAACTAGTCTCAAGTGATAGGGAGCTTTAGTCACCTAAGAATTTAACATATAAGTGTTATACCGATCCACACAACTGATTAATACACATGAGCTTATAGCTATATTGAATTATCTCAGTACAACTTATATTTATTGTCTCCTTTACCGAACCTAAAAAGGGTCCTCTGAGAATATATTAATGTCTGAGAATATATTAATGTACTTTATATTGATCTAATCAATACTCATAATCACTTTATGAAATCATTTTTTCCTTGATATAACTATCTAAAAGGTCCTTATTTATATTGAGAATATTTATGATTTATTAATTATTACAAAAACAATACTCATTAACCCTTAGGCTTCCAAGCGCCAGTACTACCTTGCCGAATCTGTCTTCACAAAGAAGAAGCCAGCCCCTGCAGGAGAGCAGGATTTGCGGATGATCCCCCGCGACAGAGCATCGACAACATACTCCATAGCACAATTCTCTGCAACAGACAGAGGGTACACCCGGCCCGAGGAGGAATGACACCGGGATGCAGGTCTATGGCACGATCGTAAGACCGGTGAGGAGGCAACGTACCGGCACGCACCTTGTCAAACACGTCTAGGAACTCTCAGTACTCCTCTGGCAATTGAAAACTGAAGAAGTGCACAAGACTTTAACTGGTTTCCGAAGACAAGTGGAAATACATTGTGGGGACCACGACAAAATTTCGGACCTGCGCCAGTCGAGACTGGGATTGGAGCCAGGGATAACCCAGAACAACCGGAAAATGCGGAGAGTTTATCACCTGGAACTGGAGGGTTTCAAAATGGAGACCCCCAACAGCCATGGATAACGGAGCAGTTTCGTGAGTAATGAGTGCGGGCTGAAGGGGCCTGCCATCAATGGCCTCAATAGCAAGCGGAATGGACAGAGGCAAAACAGGAATGGAGTGCTTTGATACAAAAGCACTGTCAATGAAATGGCCCGCAGCACCGGAGTCAACAAGAGCCTGCGTGACTATGGAGGAGTCCACCCAGGAAAGAACAACCGTGACCATAAGTTTCTCCTTAAGCGGTTCCGGGGACGAGGATAAACCACCCAAGGTCTGCCCCTGACAGGACCTTAGGTGTGAGCGTTTCCCGGCCGTGTAGGACAAGACTTCAAAAGGTGGCCCTGTAACCCACAATAGAGGCAGAGCCCCTCCCTCCTCCTAAAGTCCCTCTCCGCCGCGGAGAGACGCGTGAATCCCAGCTGCAATGGCTCAGCGGTACCTGGTGACTCGGGACCAGGAGGCATGGGAGGAGAGGGAGGCATGGGTGGGAACGAACACGTAGGAGACAACGGAACAGGAGGCTTCCGCAAGCGCTCCTTGAAAGAGGGCCTCTCTCTGAGTCTGATGTCAATTAGGATCAAAAAAGACACCAATGCCTCGAGATCCTCTGGTAAATCTCTGGCAGCAACTTCGTCTTTAATCGCATCAGAGAGCCCATGAAAGAAGGCGGCAACAAGGGCTTCATTGTTCCAACCTACCTCTGCGGCAAGTGTATGGAACTCAATAGCATACTGAGCAACAGATCTTGTACCTTGCTGAATGGACATGAGTCGTTTAGCAGCAGAGGAGGAGCCTCTAGTAATTAGAGCATTAGAATCCCCCTTGATATATAGAGTATTGTACAGAATGTAAACTTTAAATTTCAGGTACAGAGCAATGTACTGACATTTATTGTATGTATATTTATACATTCCCAAGTACTGTACGTGCATAGTGTCAATTTTACTCTTATTACAGTATTGTACCTGAATGTATTTTTATGTTAACATAAAAATTTTATATATAAAAAAACAATCCCCCTTGAAGATGCAGAACCAGGCACAACATAACTGAATCCTGTGCATATATAATATAACATAGTGTTTTTCTTATTACTTAATTCCAAATATATTTGCAATGTTTCCTTGATTACTTAGCAGAGGTAAATAATGGCAGTATTACCATATGCTGCACAATCTAAGGCTGGAATCAAAGCCTTGAACAGTGGACTAATGTTTATAAATTCAAATGCCAATAAAGCTTAGAATGATTGTAGCATGTTGTGTGCAGTTTACACTGAGGTTTTGGTGACAAGAGTGGGCGGAACTATGGAAACAGTGGGTGTGGTCAATAGTCCTGTAAACTCCTTACTTGTTTGCTCTGCTACACAGTGACCCTCAAATTGTTTTTTAAATGTTGACAACCATGTGAAGTGGGTTAAATTTTTAGTTGAGACATTTATACTAATATAGCATTTATACAATATTTACATTCTTTGTCTCTGGTCTGTAAACAGTAACATTTCCGTCAGCAAACGTGAATTTGTGTGATATATGTTCCTGTGCTGTAGAGCAAGCATTCCTGGCCTCTATTATGTAAATGAGATTGTCACTATTGTTTTACATGAGAATGGCATTTCTAATTAAATCCGGATGCCCATAAAAGAGACATTTATAGGGTAGGCAGGAATAGGGAATTTTGATAGGGGCAGTGAGGAGGTATTCAGATTATCGTCTGTATATATATATTGTGTTTTTATTACTGTAATTGTCCAGCAGAGGGCACTATGAGCTGTACCTAGAATCTAATTGTCTGCTTATGTATTTAGCAACTATGATTACAGAAATAGTATTTATATTATTCTTTCAGTACATTATGCTAAGCCTAATGCATTGTATCCTAGGGTTGCCAGTCCAGGGATCTTCCTTATTTGCCCAATCGTTTTTACAGGCTCCCATAGAATATTTTTCTCTTATTTTTTACATGTAAAATCTTAATTTCATACAATTAATATCATACTGAATTTTGTTGTACCAAACTCTATGAAATTGTAAAATAAAGTTATTTTTGTGTTAGTTTATCGATTACTACAAACATTTTGTCTCTTGTTTTCTTAAAAAAAACAACTTGGGGGCGTGTCTGAACTGCGATCCCAAAAGGACGCATATCCTTGAAGCTCTTGAGTATCGGCAATAATCCGCAGATTATCTGACCATTTTTGCAGCATCAGTGTCAGAATCTCTACTCCTGATTCTCCCTAACTCTGTTGGAATACAACTAAGACCCCCTTTGCTGTCTTTATGATTTATGAGCATCGGATCAGACGATTTGGACCTTGCTACATCTGGATAGAAAAATTCTAAACCTATTCTATTGCAACTCTGCTAGAGATTGTTTTCAATTCCTACAGTCTCTCAGCAATAGTGTTATCATCAATAACCATGCAGGAAAAAACTCCATTGAACAAATTTGAGGTTCTATTCTCCTGACTGGAAAACCTGCTACTCTGCCTGTTTGAGAAATCGCTATCAAATCACAATTTAATACATTGTGGGACTGTACTCCCGGACTCGGATATATCTATACAAGGGAAGCTGAGATACCGGCTCAGACACTAGCCACATATAGTGATCCGATGACAGAGAAAATAAGCGTCGATACTAAACAGGACTCAAGGCACCTACAGAAATCAGGCTTGTCACTGTCTGATCCTTTAACCACCTGATCACTGTCTGGGACCCCATCTACAGATATGAGAGGAGATCCGTGTGTTAACCAACCGCTACTAGGTCCAATTGATGGGTTACCACTGCTGACGCTGCAATCAGCGGATTGTGAGTCATCGCTATCATTTCAAATCTGCAACTCGACAGGGGACATATTAAATAGCTACAAGAAAATCCCCTCAAAAAGGTCTTATTTTATACAAGACTCAAAACTCAAAAAGATCATGTGAGAGTAGCCCTGGGTCAACATTGACTGTATCCGGCTGCTATGTTTCATGATCCCTATGAATAACTTATATATGGTACTGTTTACTATGACTTACTTATATCATCTGTTGCCTTTATGGCTAACATAAGAAGCTGTGCATACACACTTGATTTTGCTCAAAAGGGACTACTTTGAGAGTTTGCTAACTTCCATAGCTGACCTTTAATTATGATCACAGATGATTTAAAGTTCTAATAAGTTTACTTAAAGTATTGTTTCTTCTTAAATACCTACTCCATGGAACTATACATCACTTGCTAATTGATTGTATTACCTATATCTTTTATAGCAAACAAGTTTCCATAAGATATGGCATTAATAAATCTTTAGCCTCTAAAGCAAATGCCATGCTCCTAATAGGGTAATAGATAGATATACCACATATAGTACTGGTATTTTTTGCTTACCCCTAAAGGCAATCTAACTCTTGCTAGGGTCAAAGTATTTATTATTAGTATTTTCTCCCCCCCCCCCTTTTTTTTCATGGCCCTATTATATCATAATTTAGTTTAATGTAAGCTAATCATTCCTTATGATACAATATATTCTACTGCCTCTAAGTACGTGATAGTGCTTTTAATTTTCAAATCCTATTTTATGTGACTTAATAAAAGTTAAGTTTTAAACAACCACTATGCCCACATTTCACACACGTGTTGCAAGCATTTTTTTCTCTTTCCAGCTTTTGAAAGCTGATAGATGAATATTTGCTATTAAACCCAATACACAGCACCTACTAGCCATAATATATCAGTTATTAGACATATGAAGTCAATATAAATGGGATTTAGAGGGTTATCCATATATATATGAAGTACTGCCATTGGTATTCTTTTCTCTAAAAAGGTATACAAGATAACATTTGCAGGGATCAAATGGGTAGAGGGCCCTGCCGAGAGTTGCACTGTTGTAGTCGGCTCTTAGAAGGAGATCTACAAACAGCTGGGCTCTTAGGCTTACATTCTAAGGGGTTCAAGGGAAAAGCAATGCAGTTAGGAAAGGTTATTGTAGGTTGTATGCATCCCTGAATAGTAGAGGTTTAGGGAGCGCTTGAAGCTGTTAAAACTAGGTGAGAGTCTTGTGAGCGAGGCAGGGAGTTCCACAAGATGGGAGCCAGTCTGGATAAGTCCTGCAAACGGGAATGTGAGGAAGTAACAAGAGAGGAGGAGAGTAGGAGATTGTGAGCAGAGTGAAGGGGACGGGAGGGAGAGTATATGGAGTCAAGGTCTGAGATTTAGGGGGAGCAGTGCAGTTGAGGGCTTTGTATGTCGGAATGAGGATTTTGTGTTTAATCCTGGAGGCAAGTGGAAGCCAGTAAAGGAATTGGCAGAGAGGTGCAACAGATGAAGAGTGACGTGTAAGGAAGATGAGCCTGGCAGAGGCATTCATTATGGATTGTAAACTTATTGCCTTGGGGTGACCTTATTATCTCAGTAGTGCTGGTCACCTAAATGACCTCTTCTTTATATCTCAGCCCCTCACTTTAGAGTTGTTTCTATGTTTCTCCCTTCAATATATTTCTCTCTCCCTCTCTTTTGCTCTCTCTATCCCCCCTCTTTTGCTCTCTCTATCCCCCCTCTTTTGCTCTCTCTCACGTCCGCACGGCCCCAACTGGCCCTGCCCACGTCACACCCGTCCCCGTCCGTGTCACGTCTGGCCCCGCCCACGTCACGCCCCCCCCCCTCACACCCGGTCGGCCCCAGATGCCAGGTCAGTCTCTTGAAGGCCAGGTGTGTTTGTCTTCGCACAGTCTCTACTGCGCATGACAGCTTCGGACAAACACACTTGGCCTTTTATATTATAGGATATATATATATGAATTAGTTGTCAACAGTGGCGTCACTAGGGTTGGTGTCACCCGGTAAGTTATGGTGTCACCCCCCCCCCCCCCCCCAGTAATGTTGTTTTTTACGGCAAGAAGAGGATTTCATAGAAAAAGTAAACTTCTCCAATGGACAGAAAGCAGACACACAAAAACACAGGCACACACACATACAAACACTCAGACACATAAAAACATACTCAGATGCACACACAAACACTTGGAGACACATACACACAAAAACACTCAGGCACACACACAAACACTTAGACACTCACAAACACTCAAGCACACACAAACACTCAGACACACACACACACACAAAAATACTCAGGCACACACACAAAAACTCTCAGACACACACACACAAACACCTAGACACACAGACACAAAAACACTCAGGCACACACACAAAAACACTCAGGCACACAAAATATGTAAACTGCACTGCATTCATTATAAAGCTCATGCCTAGAGCTGCTCTCTGGCTCAGCAAAGCATCAAATGAAAGATAAACAGTGCACTCTAAAAATAAATCACTAAAGAAAAGGTTTATGCATGCAAACTTTGAAAATTCTGCTCTCTGACTCTGTTCCAAGTTTGTCAGTGCACAGCCCCGGGCCGCGTGCCTACCGCTTCATATGGTCAATCACCTCTGCACTCTGCCCATCCACAGACCCCCGCCCTCCTCTCCTACCTCTTCAGTGTGCACTTAGTGTACCGTAACCGTACCAGTCTGGTGGGCATCATATGTGGCTCCTTCACTTTAGAGACAGTGTCAGACAGTCATGCGGTCAGTTGCCAGGCATTCCCCTCACAATTTCCCGGTTCACGTTTAGAGAGACAGCACAGCAGTGATTGACTCTACTGCTCCACACGTCACTGAGCAGTGAGCACAGATAGGCAGGCAGGTTTAGGCTAGCAGTGCAACTTCGCAAGCCCCATGGCACGCCCACAACATTCTTAGTGAAATTGGGCAGGGGAGGAGCAAAGTACAAACAAGCAAAAGCAGCCGGGAAAACTATTTGTGGAAATTGTTGCACGGGCTCAAGAGGCAAAAAAATTAAGTGTGTCTACAACTTCCCCAGTCCCACTAATGTTCACAACTGCTGGCCCCTCTAATAAAAAATATATGCATTTCTACATTGTATTTCTTGATGCCACTGGTTGTCAATATATATATAATTTTCAAAAATAGAGCGCACTCCCACCTAAGGAGCAACTACCAGGGTGCAGGCAAGCACAATCATAAAATAGAAAAGGCATGCACTCTCTGGATTTGTGCAAAAGTGGTGCTTTATTGGCACATCAAAAACTTGTTGATGTGCCAATAAAGCACAACTTTTGCACAAATCCAGAGAGTGCATATCTTTTCTATTATATATATATATATATATATATATATATATATATATATATATATATATATATATACATATATATAAATTGACAACTAATCCAGATGTGGCCTTAAATTCCATATTTCTTTGTTATGCTATAGTTATTTTAACATATATGAATAGTTATAAAGTTCTTGATAACAAAATATCTGAGATGAGTATCAAGAGTGTAGTGTCCTCTAAAGTGACGGGGGGGGGGGGGGGACAGGGGGTTGCATGTACACAGTATACTTAATATTGTTATACAGGTATGTTATGTACTAAATTGTGTACTTTTCTTCAATGTTAATTTTGTTTTTTCTATGCCTGTATATTGGCTTTTTATTTTTTCTTGCATCCTCTATAAAAATAATAATAATAAAAAAAAGTTTCCAACCTTACTGCATCCCTCTTGTATATGAGGCCTCCAATTACCCACTTCATTATATTAGAGATTATACTTTGTTTGGATTCGTACACATTCTGGTCATTGTGGTCAGATTGGAGTTATCTGAGTGTGATATATTTAGTGAGCATTGTGTCCTTGAATGGCCTATATATAGAACTCCATGGTTACAATAAACACACTGGTAAAAGCACAGGCCTTGCAGTTCTCATTTGGAGAAATGATTTGTGTATGGCTGGACAAGTCGGGGAGGTGATTGGGCAAGATCAGGCAGATTGGTATTCAGGAATCCTCGGTATTAGAGTAAGGAAAGCTGACAGATGGACAGAGCTCAAGCCATGACAGTCCTGGCAAATGTGGGACAGCTAGAAGCTCCAGTACTGGCAGCGTGCTGTTAATAGTGTGATGTACAGGGTTAACTAACAGCAACAGTCACCAGTTTGTCACAGAAAGGGTTAGCCAAACATTTCCACCTTAACCAGTTCATCAGTCTAGTCACTCCTTGCAAGCCTGTGACTTAGTTTAGCTGGTGCAAGGGTTAACAAACTCTCTCCAGTCTGTACTAGACCTAGCAAAATATCCAAATTCCCCTTTAGTGCCACCCACACAAAAATATCTGTGCTACAATCACTTTAAGATTATTATTCGGGAAATCCTAAAGCAAAAACCCCAGACTAACAGATTAACAATCCAAAAACAGAATTTTACAAAAATCAATCTAGAGAAACACTCTTATTACTAGTCTCTTTGGTAACATGGTTAAAATATTTAATAAAGCCAAAAACTTAATAAAAGAACATTTTATTATGAGGGGGGAAAAATCACAGTGCATTTGTAGAAAAAAAAGGAATTAGCAAACACAAGTACACTCAAAAGCAAAACAGTTTTTAAAAAATAAAAAGGAGAAATATAACAGAACCTATAACTTTACCAGAATAGCCTTTGCCCCAGGGAAATGGAATGGAAAATGGTCAGTCCCACTGCTCTAGCTTCCCATGTGAAAGACAATATTATTTTACTGAAATCAAAATGAAATATATATTTGTTCCTGAGGTCAGGTTTTTGACCAGGCCCCTTCCAGAGTGGGCAAGAAAGGTAGCCACCCCTTTTGTATGGTACACCATAAACTACATTGCAAACAGCGGCTGAAGTTATAGGATAACATATAAATTGAGTTATCTATATCCAGTGAACACACTCTTATATGCAATCCCATTGTGACTGTCATATTTTGTCACCCTGTAACACAAAAGTGTTTGGTTTGTGCATTGATAGGGACACTATTTTCGTGACATATTTGCCTCATAAATTGACTTGAGGCACCAGGCCTCTGGATATGTATCCAGTGAAGCTTAAAAACTAGTTACAGCAGGTGGTCGGTTTTTTTAAAGGATAAACACAGAGAAATACTCCATCTGATAAAACAAAATAATTAACAAAAAAAAAAAAAAAAACCCTTCACAACCTAACCTAGTGCATTGCTGCTCCCTTAATAAAGGATACCAAGAGAATGAAGCAAAATTGATAATAGGAGTGAATTGGAAAGTTGTTTCAAAATGAAAAATATTGGATTGCATGTCCTTTTAAGCAATGCTTGAAAACAAAAATCAGAGAAATGTGTTTATTTTTTTTATTTTTTGAATGGGGGGGGTCAATTTTTTTTCTCAGTATTCAGTATGTTTCAGTATTTTTTTCTGTAACTTAAGAGATCCTATGTGTCTGACTAGATACATATAAAAGATGCCTTATTTAATTGGACCAAAAATAAATTGATGTAATATGCATACAGAAGTAACTTATGCACTGCTGTCTGACTCTATTTGCTCAATTAATTACATAGGTGCTCATCCGCAAGTAGGTGGCGAATATTTTTAGCGAGAACACATGTATATTTGTATTCTCGCTTGCTTTTTTAATAGTGTTCCAAAGCCAATATGGCTGCCTGGAGCCTAAAATTTTGCAGCCGCTTATATTTTCCTGCGACATTTCATGCATTGGCTGAAGAGCTGTGAATATCAGTTGGACCACATCATTTTGAATACCACTTCCTGATTTTAAGACGAGTTTTGATGCAAATCAGGAGGTTTGCTTGACTTTGAATAAGGACCATTGTCCGTCTGCATTAGTATTCCTGGATCTCCTTGTCACATATGTGTATGTTCCCTAGATACATATCTTTATCTCTAAAACATATTTTATTCTACTTATCTATTTTTGGGGAGTTCTCGCAAAATGTATCCAGTAGATTCCAGAGAATAATATAAGAAATTGTAAAAAGGAGAACAGAGAGAAATTGCCATTTTTTTTTTTTTTCTATAAAATGAAAATAAACCCACATGCATGACATCAGCAGGTAGGTCTAAGCAATAAAACACGTTTGCAAAAATACTGAAAGTTTATAGATGGAAAATAAAAAACACTTTAAAGGGACACTACACCCCAAAATTTTCTTTCATGATTCAAGTAGAGAATACAATTTTAAACAACATTCCAATTTACTTCTATTATCTAATTTTCTTTATTCTTTAGATATCCATTGTTGAAGAAATAGCAATGTGCATGGGTGAGCCGATCACACGAGGCATCTATGTGCAGCTACTGAGCCTATCTAGATATGCTTTTTAGCAAAGTATATTAAAAGAATTAAGAAAATTAGATAATAGAAGTAAATTAGAAAGTTGTTTAAAATTGCATGCTCTTTCTAAATCTTGAAAGAAAAAATTTGGGTTTCATGTC
>NC_069510.1:41398906-41443906 GCF_027579735.1 Bombina bombina
CCCCCTTCGCTGCGTGTTCTGTGTCGTGTATGACGGCATCAGAACGAGGCTTCTATTGGAGCCTATGGAAGCGCGCTCTCATGAGCGCAGTGCTTCGCCCCAAGGCAGAACATGCAGTGATCTGAGATGTAATCGCAGAAAATGCAGCATATCTGCAGAAAGAACAGAACACGTGCAGGAACTGTTAGCGATTTAACTTTTCAGCGCTGCTCCACATTAGGCTGTTCTCTTCAAACGGCGCTGTGACCTGGCTACACGGTGTAGGTTTTCCTTAACACATTGCATCCAGAGCAAAGTGCTGTTAAAAGTAAACAGTCAAATATGCAGTAGCGCTGCGAAGTGCATTGATTGACTGGCTTTTTTTTTTTTTTTTTTACTACTTCTATGTTAGATTAAGAGAAATGGAAACAAATTTATTCAAGAGACATTTTACAATTTCTTTTTTTGTCTGCAACTAATTTGTAGTGCAATTTTAAACTACTACAATATATTATAAAACTTGAAATATTATTGCTTTATTCTCCAGTTAACCAACACATTGTAATTGAACTGGTGCTTTAGTGTAACTGCAAAATTTACAATTTAATTTTATTTAAAAATGACATGCAGAAAATTTCACATAAAAAAAATCTCATCGCAGAAAGTGCAAAAAAGTTCTGCCTCTGGAGTTCCGTGCAATGCGAATGCGAGGTCACGTTCGCATTGCACCTAACTTGTAATACCAGCGCATATTAGCATGCACTGGTATTACTCAGTTGGGTGCAAATATCACTTTAGCATAAGTGATATTTTGCGCTCAACTTGTAATGTGGCCCAATATCTATTACATTGTTGCAAACATTGTTGCCCAATAATCGGTGGCCATTCACATGCCTATTACCAATCTCTGTGTGTTTTGGGGTTTTAAAAGAAAAGAAAAACACTCAAACAAATCGCTGTTTAAATGCTTTTTTTGTTTTTTAAACTGTTACTTAAAGGGACGGTCGAAACCAAAACTTTTATTGTTTAAAAAGATAGATAACAACTTTACTATCCATTCCCCAGCTTTGCACAACCAACATTGTTATATTAATATAATTTATAACTGTTTCTAATCTAATACAGACAGCCCCTTATCAAAAGCTTTTTTATTAGCTTTTCACAACAGGAGACTGCTAGTTCATGTGAGCCATGTAGATAACATTGTGCTATCTCCTGTGGAGTTGTGCAGGACACATCACTAATTGGCTAAAATGGAAGTAAATAGATAATAAATAAAACAGTCATGTGATCAGGGGGCTGTCAGAAGAGGCTTAGATACAAGGTAATCACAGAGGTAAAAAGTATATTAATATAACTGTGTTAAGCAAAACTGGGGAACGGGTAATAAAGGGATTATCTATCTTTTTAAACAATAACAATTTTGGAGTTGACTGTACCATTAACAATACGTTGTTTCTGTACAGCCCCGTACACTACTGACTGGTATGTGCCTTTTATTTATGCATATTACATTTTTTATTTATTTAAGATAAAGTATTAATTGTCAAATGGACCTAAATAAGAAAATTCAGTGCACATTTGCATTTGAGATTGTCTCTAAATCAGTCTCTTCCCTTATAGACATAAATCACTTTGTGACTATTTTTATACCTTTGCTGGAAGCTCGGGGTGTGGCTGTGCTGAGAAAATATAATAAAGTAAATCCTCTGTATGGTAATTTGTCAATTATACACAAATGTATACAATCTCACCATTTATGGGAATACATAGGTGATATCTACACAGATCAGCAAGACATTTATAAGTTCAATAGATCCATTTTTTGTTTTATTTTTGTTCCTATCATTTTACTACTTATTTGATAGGTAAGCAATGCTAAGATTTCTTTCAAATTTCTTATTTTTTCTCTTTTATCTTCCCAACAACACTGTTTTTGTTTTTTTACAATATATTTGTTTATTCTTGTTATGTTTTATAATATGTTATGAAAGTTTAATAAAAAGATACATGACTGAAAAAAAGTTTTTGTTTTTTTTAATTGTTTACTCTGTAATGTCTGAGGCTGGAGTGCATTCCTGCAGGTTTCAAATCCATGACACTGCAATATGCTACACAGTGGTTTCTCGATTAGTTCAGGGCTAACAAGATTAGCAGTAAATGCTTATATAAAAGGGACATAAAACCCAAACATTTCCTTTCATGATTCAGACAGAACAATACAATTTTGAACAACTTTCCAATGTACTTCTATAATCAAATTTTCTTTGTTTTCTTGTTATCCTTTGTTGAAAAGCAGGAAGGTAAAGAGTGTGCACGACCGCAGCACTATATGGCAGCAGTTTTACAACAATATTATACATTATCAAGAGCACTAGAAGGCAGCACTATTTCCTGCTACCTATCTAGATATCTCTTCAACAAAGAATAACATGAGAACAAAGCAAATTTTATAAGATAAGTAAATTGGAAACTTTTTATTCTGTATCTTAATGAGGAAATATAAAAATTGGGTTTCACGTACCTTTAATTACATAAATGTAATTTGACTTGATTG
Source organism: Bombina bombina (assembly GCF_027579735.1). Taxonomy (NCBI): domain Eukaryota; kingdom Metazoa; phylum Chordata; class Amphibia; order Anura; family Bombinatoridae; genus Bombina; species Bombina bombina. Next base: position 41,401,443 of record NC_069510.1, read on the forward strand.
TGAATTAAAACAGGTTAATTATGGAGGCGGAGCCAGCGCTCAACTTGAGCAGACGCATAGTGCTGGAGCTCCAGCTAATAATACATATTATACCTGATATATATAATTTAATCCACATCAAAGGAGATGTACACACTCTAATTGAGCCCTGCAACAGCCGAGGAACTATCTCGGGTTTAGTTAAGCGAAGAGTAGTGAAATTTTGTGATGCAGATTGGGGCCTAGCCAGTCTCAAGGCCTTTCAGGAAAGGAGCGTGCCTTGTGCCTTACACTGCAGGACGTCAGTAAGAGTGCCCTGGACCGGCCTTTTGGAGTAGTGGCTGACGGAGTACAGGGCTTTTGGGAGCATGGCGGAACGTCCTGTGACATTACAGAACTTGTTTGAGGACTTTGAGAGCAGGATGTGCCGAAGATTCGACCGCCTCCTATCTATTGTGACGGACATACACGCAGAGATGGGTACTGATGATCCGGAGGTGGCATCATCTGCAGCTTCTTGCACACAGTGTAGCGATGCACAGGTGGATGCGATTCAACCCCCGGCGGTCTCTGTGCGCTTCTCAATTGCAGCTCTGTCACGGATCCGGGGAGATATGGCCGGCCCTCTGAAAAAGGAAGATGAGCATCTCAGTGCTATGAGGGAATACTATTTACTTGGCTCTGCGGGACACATTATGTCTGAGAGGCAGACCACGGGGGGTTTTGTTGCTGATACAAAGCTCCATAATTATCCGGATATGCTGGAGGATTCTCTGGGTGGATCTAACTTGCGGAGGCTGAACAGCTATGCTACTGACCTGCCTGGTGTAGTAAAGCATTTTTACGGATCTTCAAAGAGAAAGCCCCCTTACAGTTTCTGGTATGATGACAGAGGTACACTAGAGATCTGGGAGACAAGGGACCTCCTGCCAATAGCTAGCAATGCCCCCTTTGTCGGTGTCTTTATGATACAGAAGCAGCGCCTTCAGAGTCCTGTGACTTTGGGCCTTCTCTGCTTCCTTGAACTATTTGTAAACAAGAGGGGACAATGACCTTTAATGTCTGAGAGGAGCAAACAGGGAATCGGCTAAGACTGTGTTTGATGTATATGTGCAGTTGTGCATTTTAGCACTGCAGCATCACTTATGTTCTGTTAATTGCGGTCCGCTATGACGGCCCTAAGGCCTGATATATAGATTTACATTATGCTCTTGTACTTATTATAATACATTACATATTCCCTTAGAGATGCATTGTATATATCCATACAAATTTCTTTGACACTTGCCATATATAGGACCAATTGTTTTGCAGTACCCAGGTTAGATTTGGACAGGTATATTTTCAGGACCAGCCTTTCATACACTATGATGTCTACCCTGTTAAAGACCATCCACTTTATCTCACTTTATTTTGTATGTGGATCCTTACCCCTCGACATTATTATGTACACATGTGCTTTTGTGATGTCTCTGGACAATTTATAGTTTTTAGATTAGGCTTTATTCTGTCACAATTGCAGTAGCTACCAGCCTGTGCCACATGTCTCAGAGAATTATATACATTTTCTGCGTCTATGAGTGGGGTTTCCTTTACCAGTTATGGGAAGTACATAGATTTATTACATAGTCTAAATAGGGATGATTCCCTTATAGGGTCTATACCCTTGGGGTTATCTCTGTTACAATATTCCTGCTAATGTGTCTGGGGGAAGGTTAGACATATATAAATATTATTTCAACTCCATTTAAGGTTCTCTGACACTGTTCATATTGCTATATTATACACATTTCCAACTTGTATGCTAAGGGGGGATAACATTGTCTAGTTAGTAGTGGAAGGCAGAACATTGGCTGCCTAGTCCAACCCTTTTAATAATATATTGCAGATGCCATGTACTGTATTTGCCACCACATATTTGTATTGCCTTACAAGAAAAGAGAGTGACCCCTCTAGTTGATTTTGTATCTCTCCCCCTTGGTGAACAGTTATGATGCCCTCACATGACCCCACTAACAGATGCCTAGTTATTTCCCCCATTTTGGCATTGGTTGACTATTGCTTTGCTGAGCTCCGCCCCTACATTTGGAAATAGTGCGGATAGGGGTATTTAATACTCTCTGCAGTTCCAGGCAGAGTTAGGGAGTCTTAGGTTAGTATATTATTTGATCTCTGTGATATTTGAGGCCCTATAAAGGCCTATAGTAATTTAGAAGGTACATTGAGAAATGTACCATAACACCCTGTTATGGTAGCCCCCCGCATTTCCCCTTACTTACATTTACCGCCTGTGGTCTACATGGGGCCATCACTATTTAAATGGGGTACACGATATCTTAATTTTTAGGTACTTTGGGAGATTTCTTGTTTGTCATTAGTTCCATGGGTGTATAGCGGACCCAAGAGTAGCCGTGTTATCATTCCCCCCACTCCCCACTCCCTCCGTGCATTGTATATCCGTGGTCTGAGAGTGGCCACTATTTCTTAGCTGTGGTGTTTCTTATGTTTATTCCGTTTGTCATATTTTAAAGGGTCCCCTACTATAATATTTAAAGGAAAAATGAGGTTTCATATGTAGTTTGCACCTTCAATTTTAGGTATCTTTTATGAGGCACTGCTTATTAAAATTATAATGAGTTAGTCATAGTGGGCCCTCACTATAGGGAGGCTTGCAGGCCCATTTATCAAGCTCCGTATGGAGCTTGAAGGGCCGTGTTTCTGGCGAGTCTTCAGACTCGCCAGAAACACAACTTATGAAGCAGCGGTCTAAAGATCGCTGCTCCATAACCCTGTCCGCCTGCTCTGAACAGGCGGACAGGAATCGCCAGACATCAACCCGATCGAATACGATCGGGTTGATTGACAGCTCCCTGCTGGCGGCCGATTGGCCGCGAGTCAGCAGGGGGCGGCGTTGCACCAGCAGCTCTTGTGAGCTGCTGGTGCAATGTTAAATGCGGAGAGCGTATTGCTCTCCGCATTTAGCGAGGTCTTGCGGACCTGATCCGCAGTATCGGATCAGGTCCTCAAGCCCTTTGATAAATGGGCCTGTTGGTGCGCCTTTAGTTCATGGTTATTACATTTCATGCTTTGGATTGTGAGTTGGTATTTAAATATGTTGTAAACTCATCTGATCTTTTTTTGTTTTGCTTATTGGATGATTATTTGTATTGTGCAAACCTGATGTCATACATGCTTGTAAACCTCAATAAAAAAACTATTAAAAAAAAAATTGACCAATCAAGAAATAGAAAAAAAAACAACAACAAAAAACAAAACAGGTTAATTATAAAATTACACTAAATTATACGAAATTCTTAATTGCACACCTCAATCACTACTGTTATTGGTTAAGAGAAAAAAAATATTTGAAACCCATTGCTCGTTCTTAAAGTGATATGAAACCCAATATTTTTATTTTATGATTCAGATAGAACTTAAAGTGATATGAAACCCAATATTTTTATTTTATGATTCAGATAGAACTTAAAGTGATATGAAACCCAATATTTTTATTTTATGATTCAGATAGAACTTAAAGTGATATGAAACCCAATATTTTTATTTTATGATTCAGATAGAACTTAAAGTGATATGAAACCCAATATTTTTATTTTATGATTCAGATAGAACTTGCAATTTTAAACAACTTTCTCATTTACTTCTGATGTCAATTTTTCTTCGTTCTCTTGTTATCTTGGGTTGAAAAGGACGTATGCTCAGGAGCCTGCCCATATGTGGCAGCATTTTACAAGAATGTTATCCATTTGCAAGAACACTAGATGGCAGCAATATTTCCTGCCATGTAGTGCTGTAGATTCCTACCTAGGTATCTCTTCAACAAAGAATATCATAGGAACAAAGAAAATTTCATATAGACGTAAATTGGAAACTTTTTAAAAATCTAAATCACAAAAGAACATTTTTGGGTTTCATGTTGCTAATGAAATAATAAGCTGCAATGTTTTGCTTTTTCATTGACTGATTATATTTTGTTTCCATGTAGATGTGTGAAGACACCCGTCCCATAACAAGCCTGAAAAAAGTAAATTTCTTATCATTGTTTTGTGCATGTGTTTACCCAAACTAATGATCTAGTTCAGGGGTCAGCAACCTTGGGCCCCCAGATGTTTTGGAACTACATTTCCCATGATGCTCAGCCAGCCTAAAGAGTGTCTCAGCATCATGGGAAATGTAGTTCCAAAACATCTGGGTCACGGTTGCTGACCTCTGATCTAGTTATATATTGCATACATAATTCTGACTTCTTAACCCCTTAAGGACAAGGCCATTTTTCAATTTCTTATCCTTAAGGACCAGGGCTATTTGTACATTTCTGCAGTGTTTGTGTTTAGCTGTAATTTTCCTCTTACTCATTTACTGTACCCACACATATTATATACCATTTTTCTCACCATTAAATGGACTTTCTAAAGATACCATTATTTTCATTATATCTTATAATTTACTATAAAAAAATTATAAAATATGAGGAAAAATGGAAAAAACACACTTTTTCTAACTTTGACCCCCAAAATCTGTTACACATCTACAACCACTAAAAAACACCCATTCTAAATAGTTTCTAAATTTTGTCCTGAATTTAGAAATACCCAATGTTTACATGTTCTTTGCTTTTTTTGCAAGTTATAGGGCAATAAATACAAGTAGCACTTTGCTATTTCCAAACCATTTTGTTTTCAAAATTAGTGATAGTTACATTGGGACACTGATATCTGTCAGGAATCCCTGAATATCCCTTGACATGTATATATTTTTTTTAGAAGACATCCCAAAGTATTGATCTAGGCCCATTTTGGTATATTTCATGCCACCATTTCACCACCAAATGCGATGAAATAAAAAAAATTGCTAACTTTTTTACAAACTTTAGGTTTCTCACTGAAATTATTTACAAACAGCTTGTGCAATTATGGCACAAATGGTTGTAAATGCTTCTCTGGGATCCCCTTTCTTCAGAAATAGCAGACATATATGGGTTTGGTGTTTGGTAATTAGAAGGCTGCTAAATGCCGCTGCACACCATACTTGTATTATGTCCAGCAGTGAAGGGGTTCATTAGGTAACTTGTAGGGAACTTGTAGGGTTAATTTTAGCTTTGGTGTAGTGTAGAAGACAACCCAAAGTATTGATCTAGGCCCATTTTGGTATATTTCATGCCACCATTTCACCGCAAAATGCGATCAAATAAAAAAAATCGTTAATTTTTTCACTAACTAGGTTACTCACTGAAATTATTTACAAACAGCTTGTGCAATTATGGCACAAATGGTTGTAAATGCTTCTCTGGGATCCCCTTTGTTCAGAAATAGCAGACATATATGGCTTTGGCGTTGCTTTTTGATAATTAGAAGGCAGCTAAATGTTGCTGCACACCACACTTGTATTATGCCCAGCAGTGAAGGGGTTAATTAGGTAGCTTGTAGGGTTAATTTTAGCTTTAGCACAGAGATCAGTCTCCCACCTGACATATCCCACCCCCTGATCCCTCCCTGACCCCTCACAAACAGCTCTATTTCTTCGCCCATCCCACAATTGTCACCGCCATCTTAAGTACTTGCAGAAAGTAAAAACGGCTAAATGGGTCAATATATTCAGTAAAAAGGAAGCACTTTAATTCTAGGTTGTTGGTTTTTTTTTTAAAGTCCCCTGAATGACAGCTAAATTATAATGGTCTCCTAAACCTCAATTGCCTTACAAATATTGGCCTAAAAAAGTGACACTGCACACGAACTGCTCTGTTTTACTGATAGACAAGAGGGAGGGGAAATTACTATCTTAAAAATAACTTATAGCCATGGGGGTGTTAAAATACCTCTCTGTATGTGTTATGTGTAGCAACCAGGTAACTTTCCTTCTCAGTGTGTGCTACTGCCAGTCAAGGGAGGACCAAATCACTGATGTATGTTACAGGCAGTCAAAAAGGTAAATAATTAAATTGTATGTTACTGGCAGCCAAGGGGATAACATTACTGCTCAATTGTATATATAGTGGGGTCTTAGGTATGTGTTTAATAAAAAAAAAGATACCAAGAGAACAAAGCAAATTAGATAATAGAAGTAAATTTGAAAGTTGTTTAAAATTGTATTCTGAATCATTAAAGTTTAATTTTGACTTTACTGTCCCTTTAATTGCAAATGATCTTCATATATAACACATTTTAAAAACTTTTGAACATTACAGGTTTAGAGTGCAGGGACATAACCCCATGAAAACCTTATTTAATATATTTTTCTTATATCCTCTACTGTATGTGTTGCATGTTGCAGGTTAAAGGGCCATAATACCCAAATGTTTAAACACTTGAAAGTGATGCAGTATAGCTGTAAAAAGCTGACTAGAAAATATCTCCTGAATATCTCTATGTAAAAATAAAGATATTTCTTCTGTTAAGTGTGATCAGTCCACGGGTCATCATTACTTCTGGGATATTACTCCTCCCCAACAGGAAGTGCAAGAGGATTCACCCAGCAGAGCCGCATATAGCTCCTCCCCTCTACGTCACTCCCAGTCATTCTCTTGCACCCAACGACTAGATAGGATGTGTGAGAGGACTATGGTGATTTTATTTAGTTTTATTTCTTCAATCAAAAGTTTGTTATTTTTTAATAGCACCGGAGTGTGTTATTCCTTCTCTGGTAGAATTTGAAGAAGAATCTACCAGAGTTTTTACTATGATTTTAGCCGGAGTAGTTAAGATCATATTGCTGTTTCTCGGCCATCTGAGGAGAGGTAAACTTCAGATCAGGGGACAGCGGGCAGGTTAATCTGCAAAGAGGTATGTAGCAGTTTTTATTTTCTGACAATGGAATTGATGAGAAAATCCTGCCATACCGATATAATATCATGTATGTATATTTTACATTTGAGTATTCTGGGGAATGGTACTTCACTGGAATTACACTGTGTATATAAACTTTAGCCTATTTGCAAGCAACAGGCTTTTTACTAATTTATGTTAAACGTTTTTGCTGGAATGTAAAATCGTTTTCATTTTCTGAGGTACTGGGTGAATAAAATGTTTGGGCACTATTTTTCCACTTGGCAGTTGCTTGATCTAATTCTGACAGTTTACTGATCTCTCTCACTGTTGTGTGTGAGGGGGAGGGGCCTTTTTTGGCGCTTTTGCTACGCATCAAAAATTTCAGTCAGAAAGTCATTGTTTTTTTCCTGCATGTTCCGGTTCATCTCTACAGAACTCAGGGGTCTTCAAAGCTTGTTTGAGGGAAGTAATCTTCACAACAGAGCTGTGAGATTGTAGTTGACTGTGATAAAAAACGTTTATTCTTTAACTTTTTTAGGCCATCAGGGTTAGTTATTCTTTGCTAATGGGAACAAGCCTTTGCTAAAATTGTGTTTTGTTTTACAAAGTTTGATGCTGTAACCTTTTCGGTTTATTGATTTCAACTGTCATATATCTTTCTGTGCTTCTTAGGCACAGTACGTTTTGCATTGTATTTTACTTGAATAATATTTCCAAGTTGCAAGTTTAGTTGCTAGTGTGTTAAACATGTCTGATTCAGAGGATGAGACCTGTACTATTTGTACTAACGCCAAAGTGGAGCCCAATAGAAATTTATGTACTAACTGTATTGATGCTACTTTAAATAAAAGTCAATCTGTACAAATTGAACAAATTTCACCAAACAACGAGGGGAGAGTTATGCCGACTAACTCGCCTCCCGTGACAGTACCTACATCTCCCGCTCAGGAGGTGCGTGATATTGTGGCGCCCAGTACATCTGGGCGGCCATTACAAATAACATTACAAGATATGGCTACTGTTATGACTGAGGTTTTGGCTAAATTACCAGAGCTAAGAGGCAAGCGTGATCACTCTGGGGTGAGAACAGAGTGCGCTGATAATGCTAGGGCCATGTCAGATACTGCGTCACAACTTGCAGAACATGAGGACGGAGAGCTTCATTCTGCGGCTGACGGTTCTGATCCAAACAGATTGGATTCAGATATTTCAAATTTTAAATTTAAGCTGGAAAACCTCCGTGTATTACTAGGGGAGGTGTTAGCGGCTCTGAATGATTGTAACACAGTTGCAATACCAGAGAAAATGTGTAGGTTGGATAAATATTTTGCTGTACCAACAAGTACTGACGTTTTTCCTATACCTAAGAGACTAACTGAAATTATTACTAAGGAGTGGGATAGACCCGGTGTGCCGTTCTCACCCCCTCCGATATTTAGAAAGATGTTTCCAATAGACACCACCACACGGGACTTATGGCAAACGGTCCCTAAGGTGGAGGGAGCAGTTTCTACTTTAGCTAAGCGTACCACTATCCCGGTAGAGGATAGCTGTGCCTTTTCAGATCCAATGGATAAAAAGTTAGAGGGTTACCTTAAGAAAATGTTTGTTCAACAAGGTTTTATATTGCAACCAAAGAGAGAAGCGCTCTACCAGGAACGAACAACAGCTCAGTGGCTTGTTCTATGGCGATTTACCACCCGGAAGCAGCCTCTTTTAGACCAGTGTGCTTTTCACAGAAGAAAACTTTCCTGAAGTATATCAGTCTGATCCCGCCAAGTAAGGTCAGTCCAGCCCCGAAATACCAGGCAATTCTCCACTGAACAAGGAACATGACAACCCCAGACGATCGTTTCGGCCTTCTATGGGCCTCGTCAGTGAGGTGCAGCCACATTCCTCTAAGCACACTGGGCAAGGAGTCCACGTCTGGTTTCCCCCATCACCCATAGGGAGACTTCCCCAGGGTCATAATAATTTGCATACAAAGAGAGAAGCGCTCTACCAGGAACGAACAACAGCTCAGTGGCTTGTTCTATGGCGATTTACCACCCGGAAGCAGCCTCTTTTAGACCAGTGTGCTTTTCACAGAAGAAAACTTTCCTGAAGTATATCAGTCTGATCCCGCCAAGTAAGGTCAGTCCAGCCCCGAAATACCAGGCAATTCTCCTCTGAACAAGGAACATGACAACCCCAGACGATCGTTTCGGCCTTCTATGGGCCTCGTCAGTGAGGTGCAGCCACATTCCTCTAAGCACACTGGGCAAGGAGTCCACGTCTGGTTTCCCCCATCACCCATAGGGAGACTTCCCCAGGGTCATAATAATTTGCATACAAAGAGAGAAGCGCTCTACCAGGAACGAACAACAGCTCAGTGGCTTGTTCTATGGCGATTTACCACCCGGAAGCAGCCTCTTTTAGACCAGTGTGCTTTTCACAGAAGAAAACTTTCCTGAAGTATATCAGTCTGATCCCGCCAAGTAAGGTCAGTCCAGCCCCGAAATACCAGGCAATTCTCCTCTGAACAAGGAACATGACAACCCCAGACGATCGTTTCGGCCTTCTATGGGCCTCGTCAGTGAGGTGCAGCCACATTCCTCTAAGCACACTGGGCAAGGAGTCCACGTCTGGTTTCCCCCATCACCCATAGGGAGACTTCCCCAGGGTCATAATAATTTGCATACAAAGAGAGAAGCGCTCTACCAGGAACGAACAACAGCTCAGTGGCTTGTTCTATGGCGATTTACCACCCGGAAGCAGCCTCTTTTAGACCAGTGTGCTTTTCACAGAAGAAAACTTTCCTGAAGTATATCAGTCTGATCCCGCCAAGTAAGGTCAGTCCAGCCCCGAAATACCAGGCAATTCTCCTCTGAACAAGGAACATGACAACCCCAGACGATCGTTTCGGCCTTCTATGGGCCTCGTCAGTGAGGTGCAGCCACATTCCTCTAAGCACACTGGGCAAGGAGTCCACGTCTGGTTTCCCCCATCACCCATAGGGAGACTTCCCCAGGGTCATAATAATTTGCATACAAAGAGAGAAGCGCTCTACCAGGAACGAACAACAGCTCAGTGGCTTGTTCTATGGCGATTTACCACCCGGAAGCAGCCTCTTTTAGACCAGTGTGCTTTTCACAGAAGAAAACTTTCCTGAAGTATATCAGTCTGATCCCGCCAAGTAAGGTCAGTCCAGCCCCGAAATACCAGGCAATTCTCCTCTGAACAAGGAACATGACAACCCCAGACGATCGTTTCGGCCTTCTATGGGCCTCGTCAGTGAGGTGCAGCCACATTCCTCTAAGCACACTGGGCAAGGAGTCCACGTCTGGTTTCCCCCATCACCCATAGGGAGACTTCCCCAGGGTCATAATAATTTGCATACAAAGAGAGAAGCGCTCTACCAGGAACGAACAACAGCTCAGTGGCTTGTTCTATGGCGATTTACCACCCGGAAGCAGCCTCTTTTAGACCAGTGTGCTTTTCACAGAAGAAAACTTTCCTGAAGTATATCAGTCTGATCCCGCCAAGTAAGGTCAGTCCAGCCCCGAAATACCAGGCAATTCTCCTCTGAACAAGGAACATGACAACCCCAGACGATCGTTTCGGCCTTCTATGGGCCTCGTCAGTGAGGTGCAGCCACATTCCTCTAAGCACACTGGGCAAGGAGTCCACGTCTGGTTTCCCCCATCACCCATAGGGAGACTTCCCCAGGGTCATAATAATTTGCATACAAAGAGAGAAGCGCTCTACCAGGAACGAACAACAGCTCAGTGGCTTGTTCTATGGCGATTTACCACCCGGAAGCAGCCTCTTTTAGACCAGTGTGCTTTTCACAGAAGAAAACTTTCCTGAAGTATATCAGTCTGATCCCGCCAAGTAAGGTCAGTCCAGCCCCGAAATACCAGGCAATTCTCCTCTGAACAAGGAACATGACAACCCCAGACGATCGTTTCGGCCTTCTATGGGCCTCGTCAGTGAGGTGCAGCCACATTCCTCTAAGCACACTGGGCAAGGAGTCCACGTCTGGTTTCCCCCATCACCCATAGGGAGACTTCCCCAGGGTCATAATAATTTGCATACAAAGAGAGAAGCGCTCTACCAGGAACGAACAACAGCTCAGTGGCTTGTTCTATGGCGATTTACCACCCGGAAGCAGCCTCTTTTAGACCAGTGTGCTTTTCACAGAAGAAAACTTTCCTGAAGTATATCAGTCTGATCCCGCCAAGTAAGGTCAGTCCAGCCCCGAAATACCAGGCAATTCTCCTCTGAACAAGGAACATGACAACCCCAGACGATCGTTTCGGCCTTCTATGGGCCTCGTCAGTGAGGTGCAGCCACATTCCTCTAAGCACACTGGGCAAGGAGTCCACGTCTGGTTTCCCCCATCACCCATAGGGAGACTTCCCCAGGGTCATAATAATTTGCATACAAAGAGAGAAGCGCTCTACCAGGAACGAACAACAGCTCAGTGGCTTGTTCTATGGCGATTTACCACCCGGAAGCAGCCTCTTTTAGACCAGTGTGCTTTTCACAGAAGAAAACTTTCCTGAAGTATATCAGTCTGATCCCGCCAAGTAAGGTCAGTCCAGCCCCGAAATACCAGGCAATTCTCCTCTGAACAAGGAACATGACAACCCCAGACGATCGTTTCGGCCTTCTATGGGCCTCGTCAGTGAGGTGCAGCCACATTCCTCTAAGCACACTGGGCAAGGAGTCCACGTCTGGTTTCCCCCATCACCCATAGGGAGACTTCCCCAGGGTCATAATAATTTGCATACAAAGAGAGAAGCGCTCTACCAGGAACGAACAACAGCTCAGTGGCTTGTTCTATGGCGATTTACCACCCGGAAGCAGCCTCTTTTAGACCAGTGTGCTTTTCACAGAAGAAAACTTTCCTGAAGTATATCAGTCTGATCCCGCCAAGTAAGGTCAGTCCAGCCCCGAAATACCAGGCAATTCTCCTCTGAACAAGGAACATGACAACCCCAGACGATCGTTTCGGCCTTCTATGGGCCTCGTCAGTGAGGTGCAGCCACATTCCTCTAAGCACACTGGGCAAGGAGTCCACGTCTGGTTTCCCCCATCACCCATAGGGAGACTTCCCCAGGGTCATAATAATTTGCATACAAAGAGAGAAGCGCTCTACCAGGAACGAACAACAGCTCAGTGGCTTGTTCTATGGCGATTTACCACCCGGAAGCAGCCTCTTTTAGACCAGTGTGCTTTTCACAGAAGAAAACTTTCCTGAAGTATATCAGTCTGATCCCGCCAAGTAAGGTCAGTCCAGCCCCGAAATACCAGGCAATTCTCCTCTGAACAAGGAACATGACAACCCCAGACGATCGTTTCGGCCTTCTATGGGCCTCGTCAGTGAGGTGCAGCCACATTCCTCTAAGCACACTGGGCAAGGAGTCCACGTCTGGTTTCCCCCATCACCCATAGGGAGACTTCCCCAGGGTCATAATAATTTGCATACAAAGAGAGAAGCGCTCTACCAGGAACGAACAACAGCTCAGTGGCTTGTTCTATGGCGATTTACCACCCGGAAGCAGCCTCTTTTAGACCAGTGTGCTTTTCACAGAAGAAAACTTTCCTGAAGTATATCAGTCTGATATATTGCAACCCCTTGCATGCATTGCGCCGGTCACGGCTGCAGCGGCATTCTGGATTGAGTCTCTGGAAGAGAACCTTAGTTCAGCTACTCTGGACGACATTTCGGACAGGCTTAGAATCCTTAAGCTAGCTAATTCATTCATTTCGGAAGCCGTAGTACATTTAACTAAACTTACGGCTAAGAATTCCGGATTCGCCATTCAGGCGCGCAGAGCACTGTGGCTAAAATCCTGGTCAGCTGATGTAACTTCTAAGTCCAAATTACTTAATATACCTTTCAAAGGGCAGAGCTTATTTGGGCCCGGTTTGAAAGAAATTATCGCTGACATTACAGGAGGTAAGGGCCACGCCCTGCCTCAAGACAGAGCCAAACCTAAGGCTAGACAGTCTAATTTTCGTTCCTTTCGGAATTTCAAAGCAGGAGCAGCATCAATTTCCACTGCTCCAAAACAAGAAGGATCTGTTGCTCGCTACAGACAAGGCTGGAGACCTAACCAGTCCTGGAACAAGGGCAAGCCCAACCTGCTGCTGCCCCTAAAACAGCATGAATTGAGGGCCCCCGATCCGGGATCGGATCTAGTGGGGGGCAGACTTTCTCTCTTCGCCCAGGCTTGGGCAAGAGATGTCCAGGATCCCTGGGCGCTAGAGATAATATCTCAGGGATACCTTCTGGACTTCAAATACTCTCCTCCAAGAGAGAGATTTCATCTGTCAAGGTTGTCAACAAACCAAACAAAGAAAGAAGCGTTTCTACGCTGCGTACAAGAACTTTTGTTAATGGGAGTAATCCATCCAGTTCCACGGTCGGAACAGGGACAAGGGTTTTACTCAAATCTGTTTGTGGTTCCCAAAAAAGAGGGAACTTTCAGACCAATCCTGGATTTAAAGATCCTAAACAAATTCCTAAGAGTTCCATCGTTCAAAATGGAGACTATTCGGACAATTTTACCCATGATCCAAGAAGGTCAGTACATGACCACAGTGGATTTAAAGGATGCTTACCTTCACATACCGATTCACAAAGATCATTACCGGTATCTAAGGTTTGCCTTCCTAGACAGGCATTACCAGTTTGTAGCTCTTCCATTCGGATTGGCTACAGCTCCAAGAATCTTCACAAAGGTTCTGGGTGCTCTTCTGGCGGTACTAAGACCGCGGGGAATCTCGGTAGCTCCGTACCTAGACTACATTCTGATACAAGCTTCAAGCTTTCAAACTGCCAAGTCTCATACAGAGTTAGTACTGGCTTTTCTAAGGTCACATGGATGGAAGGTGAACGAAAAGAAAAGTTCACTCGTTCCACTCACAAGAGTTCCCTTCCTGGGGACTCTTATAGATTCTGTAGAAATGAAGATTTACCTGACAGAGGACAGGTTAACAAGACTTCAAAGTGCTTGCCGCACACTTCATTCCATTCCACACCCGTCAGTGGCTCAATGCATGGAGGTAATCGGCTTAATGGTAGCGGCAATGGACATAGTACCTTTTGCTCGCTTACACCTCAGACCACTGCAACTGTGCATGCTAAGTCAGTGGAATGGGGATTACTCAGACTTGTCCCCTTCTCTGAATCTGGATCAAGAGACCAGAAATTCTCTTCTATGGTGGCTTTCTCGGCCACATCTGTCCAGGGGGATGCCATTCAGCAGACCAGACTGGACAATTGTAACAACAGACGCCAGCCTTCTAGGTTGGGGTGCCGTCTGGAATTCTCTGAAAGCTCAGGGACAATGGAGTCAGGAGGAGAGTCTCCTGCCAATAAACATTCTGGAATTGAGAGCAGTTCTCAATGCCCTCCTGGCTTGGCCCCAGTTGACAACTCGGGGGTTCATCAGGTTTCAGTCGGACAACATCACGACGGTAGCTTACATCAACCATCAGGGAGGGACAAGAAGCTCCCTAGCAATGATGGAAGTATCAAAGATAATTCGCTGGGCAGAGTCTCACTCTTGCCACCTGTCAGCAATCCACATTCCGGGAGTGGAGAACTGGGAGGCGGATTTCTTAAGTCGTCAGACTTTTCATCCGGGGGAGTGGGAACTTCATCCGGAGGTCTTTGCCCAAATACTTCGACGTTGGGGCAAACCAGAGATAGATCTCATGGCGTCTCGGCAGAATGCCAAGCTTCCTCGTTACGGGTCCAGATCCAGGGATCCAGGAGCAGTCCTGATAGATGCCCTGACAGCACCTTGGGACTTCAGGATGGCTTATGTGTTTCCACCCTTCCCGATGCTTCCTCGATTGATTGCCAGAATCAAACAGGAGAGAGCATCAGTGATTCTAATAGCACCTGCATGGCCACGCAGGACTTGGTATGCAGACCTGGTGGACATGTCATCCTGTCCACCTTGGTCTCTACCTCTGAAACAGGACCTCCTGATACAGGGTCCTTTCAAACATCAAAATCTAACTTCTCTGAAGCTGACTGCTTGGAAATTGAACGCTTGATTTTATCAAGACGTGGGTTTTCTGAGTCAGTTATTGACACCTTAATACAGGCTAGGAAGCCTGTTACCAGAAGGATTTACCATAAGATATGGCGTAAATACCTATATTGGTGTGAATCCAAAGGTTACTCTTGGAGTAAGGTTAGGATTCCTAGGATATTGTCTTTTCTACAAGAAGGTTTAGAAAAGGGTTTATCTGCTAGTTCATTAAAGGGACAGATCTCAGCTCTGTCCATTCTGTTACACAAACGTCTGTCAGAAGTGCCAGACGTTCAGGCTTTTTGTCAGGCTTTGGCTAGGATTAAGCCTGTGTTTAAAACTGTTGCTCCGCCATGGAGTTTAAACCTTGTTCTTAACGTTTTACAGGGCGTTCCGTTTGAACCCCTCCATTCCATTGATATAAAGTTGTTATCTTGGAAAGTTCTATTTTTAATGGCTATTTCCTCGGCTCGAAGAGTCTCTGAGTTATCAGCCTTACATTGTGATTCTCCTTATTTGATTTTTCATTCGGATAAGGTAGTTCTGCGTACTAAACCTGGGTTCTTACCTAAGGTAGTCACTAACAGGAATATCAATCAAGAGATTGTTGTTCCTTCTTTGTGTCCAAATCCTTCTTCGAAGAAGGAACGTCTACTGCACAATCTGGACGTAGTTCGTGCCCTAAAATTTTACTTACAGGCAACTAAGGAATTTCGACAAACGTCTTCTCTGTTTGTCGTTTACTCTGGTCAGAGGAGAGGTCAAAAGGCTTCTGCTACCTCTCTTTCCTTTTGGCTTCGTAGCATAATACGTTTAGCTTATGAGACTGCTGGACAGCAGCCTCCTGAAAGAATTACAGCTCATTCTACTAGAGCTGTGGCTTCCACTTGGGCCTTCAAGAATGAGGCCTCTGTTGAACAGATTTGCAAGGCTGCAACTTGGTCTTCACTTCATACTTTTTCCAAATTTTCCAAATTTGACACTTTTGCTTCCTCGGAGGCTATTTTTGGGAGAAAGGTTCTTCAGGCAGTGGTTCCTTCTGTATAAAGAGCCTGCCTATCCCTCCCGTCATCCGTGTACTTTTGCTTTGGTATTGGTATCCCAGAAGTAATGATGACCCGTGGACTGATCACACTTAACAGAAGAAAACATAATTTATGCTTACCTGATAAATTCCTTTCTTCTGTAGTGTGATCAGTCCACGGCCCGCCCTGTTTTTTAAGGCAGGTAAATATTTTTTAAATTATACTCCAGTCACCACTACACCCTTGGCTTCTCCTTTCTCGTTGGTCCTTGGTCGAATGACTGGGAGTGACGTAGAGGGGAGGAGCTATATGCGGCTCTGCTGGGTGAATCCTCTTGCACTTCCTGTTGGGGAGGAGTAATATCCCAGAAGTAATGATGACCCGTGGACTGATCACACTACAGAAGAAAGGAATTTATCAGGTAAGCATAAATTATGTTTTTACCTCAAAAGTTCCTCAGTATCCACATCCCATTGTAAAGGATTTCTAAGCAGCATTTTAGTCTGTCTGTCCTGGGACAGCTTAGGGGATGAGCCTCGTGCACTCTCATAATATTTCCCTATTCAGCTTACTATGAAATCTCATGAGAGTTAAGTCAAATCTCATGAGATCACAGTAAAAGAGTTCATGACCTCAGTACTGCTGATGCTCATTGGCTGCTGTTAATTTCTTCTTTTTTTTTTTACTTGCAGCTGAGCAGCAGTTGAGTATAACTTTTTACACAGAACTTACTCTGCTGAGCTGAGGAGATTGTGAGGTAAAATATCTTCCTTTTTTACATAGAGATGCTCAGCTTTTTACAGTTATACTGCATCAGTTTCAAGTGATTTAGCATATGAGTATTATGTCCCTTTAAGGATTTTTTCAAACATATGAGGTCTCGGGCAAATGGCTTTAACATACATCTCTAAAGATGTATGTGTGTATATATATATATATTTGTGTGTGTGTGTGTATATATATATATATGTGTGTGTGTGTATATATATATATGTGTGTGTGTGTGTGTACATATGTATTTATATGTGAATATACAGTATGTTTTTACAGACATATACAGGTATATATAAGTGCATTGGAGCCCTTTGCAGTTAAGTAGATGAAAACATGTAAAAACATATGTATGCAATTTAATAAAGTGTTTAACTATGTATTTATTGTAAATATTTCACATTCAAATGTTCTGCAAAGAATATTTTCTGTGTATTTATAAATAGGTATTCATATATATACACATATATATATATATATATATATATATATATATATATATATATATATATATATATATATATATATATATATATATATATATATATATATATATATATGTATATATATTTCTCTTGTTAAGTGTATCCAGTCCACGGATCATCCATTTCTTGTGGGATATTCTCCTTCCCAACAGGAAGTTGCAAGAGGATCACCCACAGCAGAGCTGCTATATAGCTCCTCCCCTCACTGCCATATCCAGTCATTCTCTTGCAACTCTCAACAAAGATGGACGTAGTAAGAGGAGAGTGGTGTATTATAGTTAGTTTTTTAACTTCAATCAAAAGTTTGTTATTTTTAAATGGTACCGGAGTGTACTGTTTCATCTCAGGCAGCATTAGAAGAAGAATCTGCCTGTGATTTCTATGATCTTAGCAGAAGTAACTAAGATCCACTGCCGTTCTCACATATTCTGAGGAGTGAGGTAACTTCAGAGGGGGAATGGCGTGCAGGTTTTCCTGCAATAAGGTATGTGCAGTTAATATATTTCTAGGGATGGAATTTGCTAGAAAAATGCTGCTGATACCGGATTAATGTAAGTTAAGCCTTAAATGCAGTGATAGCGACTGGTATCAGGCTTATTAACAGAGATACATACTCATAAAAGTGTAATATAAAACGTTTGCTGGCATGTTACTCGTTTTTATATATGTTTGGTGACAAAACTTATTGGGGCCTAGTTCTTTTCCACATGGCTGGCTTGATTTTTGCCTAGAAACAGTTTCCTGAAGCTTTTCACTGTTGCAATATGAGGGGGAAGGGCCTATTTTAGTGCTTTTCTGTGCAGATAAAAATACTGACAGAGACATTCAGCTTCCCTCTGCATGATACAGGACATCTCTGAAGGGCTCAAAAGGCTTCAAAGTCGTGTTTGAGGAGGGTAACAATCACAGTAGACTGTGGCAGTTGTGACTGTGTTTAAAAAACGTTTTTGTCATTTATTATTCTGTTTTTGTTATTAAGGGGTTAATCATCCATTTGCAAGTGGGTGCAATGCTCTGCTGACTTGTTACATACACTGTAAAAATGTTGTTAGTGTAACTGCCTTTTTTCACTGTTATTTCAAATTTTGTCAAAATTTGTTTCTCTTAAAGGCACAGTAACGTTTTTTATATTGCTTGTTAACTTGCTTTAAAGTGTTTTCCAAGCTTGCTAGTCTCATTGCTAGTCTGTACAAACATGTCTGAAACAGAGGATACTTGTTCATTATGTTTAAAAGCCATGGTGGAGCCCCATAGGAGAATGTGTACTAAATGTATTGATTTCACCTTTAACAGTAAAGATCAGTCTTTATCTATAAAAGAATTGTCACCAGAGGGGTCTGTCGAGGGGGAAGTTATGCCGACTAACTCTCCCCACGTGTCGGACCCTTCGCCTCCCGCTCAAGGGACGCACGCTAATATGGCGCCAAGTACATCAGGGACGCCCATAGCGATTACTTTGCAGGACATGGCTGCAATCATGAATAATACCCTGTCAGAGGTATTATCCAGATTGCCTGAATTGAGAGGCAAGCGCGATAGCTCTGGGGTTAGACGAGATACAGAGCGCGTAGATGCTGTAAGAGCCATGTCTGATACTGCGTCACAATATGCAGAACCTGAGGACGGAGAGCTTCAGTCTGTGGGTGACGTCTCTGAATCGGGGAGACCTGATTCAGAAATTTCTAATTTTAAATTTAAGCTTGAGAACCTCTGTGTATTGCTTGGGGAGGTATTAGCTGCTCTGAATGACTGTGACACAATTGCAGTGCCAGAGAAATTGTGTAGGCTGGATAAATACTATGCAGTGCCGGTGAGTACTTATGTTTTTCCAATACCTAAAAGGCTTACAGAAATAATAGTAAGGAGTGGGATAGGCCCGGTGTGCCCTTTTCCCCACCTCCTATATTTAGAAAAATGTTTCCAATAGATGCCACTACACGGGACTTATAGCAGACTGTCCCTAAGGTGGAGGGAGCAGTTTCTACTTTAGCAAAGCGTACCACTATCCTGGTTGAGGACAGTTGTGCTTTTTCAGATCCAATGGATAAAAAATTAGAGGGTTACCTTAAGAAAATGTTTATTCAACAAGGTTTTATTTTACAGCCCCTTGCATGCATTGCGCCTGTCACTGCTGCGGCGGCATTCTGGTTTGAGGCCCTGGAAGAGGCCATCCATACAGCTCCATTGACTGAAATTGTTGACAAGCTTAGAACTCTTAAGCTAGCTAACTCATTTGTTTCTGATGCCATTGTTCATTTGACTAAACTAACGGCTAAGAATTCCGGATTCGCCATCCAGGCGCGTAGGGCGCTATGGCTCAAATCCTGGTCAGCTGATGTGACTTCAAAGTCTAAATTACTCAACATTCCTTTCAAGGGGCAGACCTTATTCGGGCCTGGTTTGAAAGAAATTATTGCTGACATTACTGGAGGTAAGGGTCATACCCTTCCTCAGGACAGGGCCAAATCAAAGGCCAAACAGTCTAATTTTCGTGCCTTTCGAAATTTCAAGGCAGGTGCAGCATCAACTTCCTCTGCTTCAAAACAAGAGGGAACTTTTGCTCAATCCAAGCAGGCCTGGAAACCTAACCAGTCCTGGAACAAGGGCAAGCAGGCCAGAAAGCCTGCTGCTGCCTCTAAGACAGCATGAAGGAGCGGCCCCCTATCCGACAACGGATCTAGTAGGGGGCAGACTCTCTCTCTTTGCCCAGGCGTGGGCAAGAGATGTTCAGGATCCCTGGGCGTTGGAGATCATATCTCAGGGATATCTTCTGGACTTCAAAGCTTCTCCTCCACAAGGGAGATTTCACCTTTCAAGATTATCTGCAAACCAGATAAAGAAAGAGGCATTCCTAAGCTGCGTACAAGATCTCCTTGTAATGGGAGTGATCCATCCAGTTCCGCAGACGGAACAAGGACAGGGGTTTTATTCAAATCTGTTTGTGGTTCCCAAAAAAGAGGGAACCTTCAGACCAATTTTGGATTTAAAGATCCTAAACAAATTCCTCAGAGTTCCGTCATTCAAGATGGAAACTATTCGAACCATTTTACCCATGATCCAAGAGGGTCAGTACATGACCACAGTGGACTTAAAGGATGCCTACCTTCACATTCCGATTCACAAGAATCATCATCAGTGCCTGAGGTTTGCCTTTCTAGACAGGCATTACCAATTTGTAGCTCTTCCATTCGGGTTGGCTACAGCCAAGACCGCGAGGCATAGCGGTGGCTCCTTACCTGGACGATATCCTGATACAGGCGTCAAGCTTTCAAATTGCCAAATCTCATACAGAGATAGTTCTGGCATTCCTGAGGTCGCATGGGTGGAAAGTGAACGAAGAAAAGAGTTCTCTATCTCCTCTCACGAGGGTTTCCTTCCTAGGGACTCTAATAGATTCTGTAGAAATGAAAATTTACCTGACGGAGTCCAGGTTATCAAAACTTCTAAATGCTTGCCGTGTTCTTCACTCCATTCCGCGGCCCACGGTGGCTCAGTGCATGGAAGTAATCGGCTTAATGGTAGCGGAGATGGACATAGTGCCATTCGCGCGCCTGCATCTCAGACCGCTGCAATTATGCATGCTCAGTCAGTGGAATGGGGATTACACAGATTTGTCCCCTCTACTAAATCTGGATCAGGAAACCAGAGATTCTCTTCTCTGGTGGTTATCTCGGGCCATCTTTCCAAGGGTATGACCTTTCGCAGACCAGATTGGACAATTGTAACAACAGATGCCAGCCTTCTAGGTTGGGGTGCAGTCTGGAACTCCCTGAAGGCTCAGGGTTCATGGACTCAGGAGGAGAAACTCCACCCAATAAATATTCTGGAGTTAAGAGCAATATTCAATACTCTTCTGGCTTGGCCTCGGCTAGCAACACTGAGGTTCATCAGATTTCAGTCGGACAACATCACGACTGTGGCTTACATCAACCATCAAGGGGGAACCAGGAGTTCCCTAGCGATGTCAGAAGTCTCCAAGATAATTCGCTGGGCAGAGACTCACTCTTGCCACCTGTCAGCGATCCATATCCCAGGTGTAGAGAACTGGGAGGCGGATTTTCTAAGTCGTCAGACTTTTCATCCTGGGGAATGGGAACTCCATCCGGAGGTGTTTGCTCAATTGGTTCTCCGTTGGGGCAAACCAGAATTGGATCTCATGGCGTCTCGCCAGAACGCCAAGCTTCCTTGTTACGGATCCAGGTCCAGGGACCCAGAAGCGGCACTGATAGATGCTCTAGCAGCGCCTTGGTTCTTCAACCTGGCTTATGTGTTTCCAGCGTTTCCTCTGCTCCCTCGTCTGATTGCCAAAATCAAACAGGAAAGAGCATCGGTGATATTGATAGCGCCTGCGTGGCCACGCAGGACCTGGTATGCAGACCTAGTGGACATGTCATCCTTTCCACCATGGACTCTGCCTCTGAGACAAGACCTTCTAATACAAGGTCCTTTCAATCATCCGATTCTACTTTCTCTGAGACTGACTGCATGGAGATTGAACGCTTGATCCTATCAAAGCGTGGCTTCTCCGAGTCAGTAATTGATACCTTAATACAGGCACGAAAGCCTGTCACCAGGAAAATTTACCACAAGATATGGCGTAAATATCTTCATTGGTGTGAATCCAAGAATTACTCATGGAGTAGGGTTAGGATTCCTAGGATATTGTCCTTCCTCCAAGAGGGTTTGGACAAAGGATTATCAGCTAGTTCTTTAAAGGGACAGATTTCTGCTCTGTCTATTCTTTTACACAAGCGTCTGGCAGAAGTTCCAGACGTTCAGGCATTTTGTCAGGCTTTAGTTAGAATTAAGCCTGTGTTTAAACCTGTTGCTCCTCCATGGAGCTTAAACTTGGTTCTTAAAGTTCTTCAAGGGGTTCCGTTTGAACCCCTTCATTCTATTGATATCAAACTTCTTTCATGGAAAGTTCTTTTTCTGATGGCTATTTCCTCGGCTCGAAGAGTCTCGGAGTTATCTGCCTTACATTGTGATTCTCCTTATCTGATCTTTCATTCAGATAAAGTTGTTCTGCGTACAAAACCTGGGTTTTTACCTAAGGTGGTTTCTAACAAGAATATCAATCAAGAGATTGTTGTTCCATCATTATGTCCTAATCCTTCTTCAAAGAAGGAACGTCTTTTGCATAATCTAGACGTAGTCCGTGCCTTGAAGTTTTACTTACAGGCTACTAAAGATTTTCGCCAAACATCTAACCTGTTTGTTGTTTACTCTGGACAGAGGAGAGGTCAGAAGGCCTCGGCAACCTCTCTTTCTTTTTGGCTTCGGAGTATAATCCGTTTAGCCTATGAGACTGCTGGACAGCAGCCTCCTGAAAGGATTACAGCTCATTCTACTAGAGCTGTGGCTTCCACCTGGGCCTTTAAAAATGAGGCCTCTGTTGAACAGATTTGCAAGGCTGCAACTTGGTCTTCCCTTCATACTTTTTCCAAATTTTACAAATTTGATACTTTTGCTTCTTCGGAGGCTGTTTTTGGGAGAAAGGTTCTACAGGCAGTGGTTCCTTCCGTTTAAGTTCCTGCCTTGTCCCTCCCATCATCCGTGTACTTTAGCTTTGGTATTGGTATCCCACAAGTAATGGATGATCCGTGGACTGGATACACTTAACAAGAGAAAACATAATTTATGCTTACCTGATAAATTTATTTCTCTTGTAGTGTATCCAGTCCATGGCCCGCCCTGTCCTTTTCAGGCAGGTCTAAATTTTAATTAAACTACAGTCACCACTGCACCCTATGGTTTCTCCTTTTCTCGGCTTGTTTCGGTCGAATGACTGGCTATGGCAGTGAGGGGAGGAGCTATATAGCAGCTCTGCTGTGGGTGATCCTCTTGCAACTTCCTGTTGGGAAGGAGAATATCCCACAAGTAATGGATGATCCGTGGACTGGATACACTACAAGAGAAATAAATTTATCAGGTAAGCATAAATTATGTTTTATATATATATATCTATACCTATATATAATCATGTGTATGTATATATATTTATCAGGTGAGATCCATGAGTGGTCTCCTATATTCCAAGGAGCCTTCCACCTTCTTTATGTTTAATATGAGGTCCAAATGTGGCCCCTTGTGTTTACTAAAAGGCTCAAAGTTTGTGTGGCATGATATATACTGAAGATTATAATTTGATATTGTATTGTAACTACTACTTATCTTGGTTTCAAGAAGTTTGTATGCCTTATTTCAAACCCCAATAAAAGAAAAATAATAATAAAAAAAAAAAGTTTTATGTAAAAATTTTAAAAAATTGTTATCTTAGAAGGTTCTCTTTTTATTGGCCATTGCCTCTTTTTGTTTTTATTGGCCATTGCCTCTTTCTGAGATCTCGGCTTTGCAATGTGAGCCCCCTTATATGATTTTTTATGCAGATAAGGCAGTTTTACGTACTAAATTAGGTTTTCTTCCTAAGGTTGTGTCAGATTGCAACATCGATCAGGAGATTGTGGTTCCTTCCTTGTGTCCTAATCCTCCTTCATCGAAGGAACACTTACTTCACAATTTGGATTTGGTTCGCGCCTTGAAGTTCTATCTTCAGGCTACTAAGGAGTTTAGACAATCTTCCTCTTTGTTTGTTGTCTATTCAGGGAAGCGTAAGGGGCAGAAGGCTACTTATACTTCCCTATCTTTTTGGTTAAGGAGTGTCATTCGCTTAGCTTACGAGACAGCGGGAAATCGGCCTCCTGAGAGGATAACGGCTCATTCCACTAGAGCAGTGGCTTCCTCTTGGGCCTTTAATAATGAGGCCTCTATGGATTAGATTTGTAAGGCAGCTACATGGTCCTCCTTACATACGTTTTAAACATTTTACAAGTTTGATGTTTTCGGGAGAAAAGTTTTGCAGGCTGTGGTGCACTCAGAATAATATCCGCCTCTTCCTTTTTGTTCTCTCCCGTTATTCATTCAGTGTCCTCTAGAGCTTGGGTATAGTTTTCCTAACAGTAAGGAATGAAGCCATGCACACTCTCCCTATCATAGGAAGGAAAACATAATTTATGCTTACCAGATAAATTCCTTCCTACGGCCCCCACCCATTTTTTCTTGTCTATAGGCGGTCCCCTATTATTTATTATATTCTTCTGGCACCATTTATACCCTAATGTTTCTCCTACTTTTTCTTGTTCCCTCGGCAGAATGACTGAGGTAATGAGGAAGTGGGAGGGATATTTAAGCCTTTGGCTGGGGTGTCTTTGCTTCCTCCTGGTGGCCAGGTGTTATATTTCCCAACAGTAAGGAATGAAGCTGTGGACTCTCCCTATCCGGAAGGAAAGGAATTTATCTGGTAAGCATAAATTATGTTTTTATTTGTTTTTTTCAACTTTTTATATGAACGTAACAGTTAATCAGAGCTCTGAAGTCGTGCTAAACCAACGAGCATAAATCTCAATTGCGTTCACACATTTGCATTTACTGGTGTGTACTATTTACTCTCAAGCAGAAAAAAGATGAAGATTTCTGCCTAGAGGAGGATTATCTTAGCATTTGTAACTAAGATCCATGCGGATCAAGTTGGTTTTATGCCAGGTAGAAATGTGTCCAAAATCATACGTCGAGTCTTGACAGTTTTGGATTTTTTCTGGTTAGAAAATAAGAGCAAAACGTGTCGAGAAAGATCTAATATGGCCTTAGTGGCGATCGATGCTGAAAAGGCTTTTGATCTCATTAACTGGGATCATCAATTTTGTTCTTTAGCAATTTTTGGTTTTATGGGTAACTTCCTAACAATGATCCATACAATCTATCAAAATCCAATCTCTAATCTATTAATAAATTCTGAACCTTCTCCAGATATTATTTTGGGTAAAGGCACACGACAGGACTGCCCGCTTTCACCTCTTTTGTTTAACTTGGCGTTAGAGCCTTTTGCGGTGAAATTAAGGCAAGACTTATCTGGGATAACGATTGGTAAAAATAAAATCGTGCTTACTTTATATGCGGATGACTTACTTTTATTTATGAATGAATCAGATCTATCCATACAACATTTTTTGACCCTAGCTAAACAATTTGGGTCCTTTGCGGGCTATAGGATCAACCCAGAAAAATCCGAAATCTTATGGTTTACTCAAAATGATACTTCACCGGGTAGATATCCTTTTAAACTGGTAGATTCGATAAATTACCTAGGGATAAAAATTCATAAAGATCCCAATGCATGGTATGATTTGAATTTCACACCGTATTTTCTCAAATACAAACAAGAACTGGACAGGTGGAACGCGCTTCCAATTTCGCTATCTGCGCGAGTTGCCATGATTAAGACTCTCTTCTTCCCCCAGCTTCTCTATTTACTTCAAAACTTGCCGCTTCTGATTAAAAGTAAAGATGTAACCTTATTTAATAACCTCACAGCAGGGTTCCTATGGAACCAAAAACGCAGACGTATATCTATACAAAATCTAGCTTTACATACAAATATGGGAGGCTTGGCACTTCCAAATCTTAAATATTATAACTTAGCCATATTAAGTAAATACATTCTCGATTGGATCACGGAATCAGAGTATACAACCAATCTACACCTGGAAATGGAAATTGTATCTCCATTCAGTCTGAGAGCTTTGATTCATTTGGATAAGAGGGAGCTACCTAAACGGCTGGTTAAGATGGGGACTCTGCTGAACCCTATCTTGGCCTGGCATAAATTGTGTCATGAGTTAAGGATTAATTGGAAATCCTCTAAATATCTGCCCATTCAAGGCAACCCTAAATTTCCAGCGGGAATTTCTACTAGGACCTTTAAAGTATGGTTTAATAAAGGATTACAGGATGTGATCCAAATCAGGGATAATAGGTTAGACATAGCTAAGTCGTTTCTAGATCTTCAGAGTGAATTTGGGATCCACAAACATAGCTTCTATGCATACTTGCAACTGAGACACTTGTATGAAGAATTGTGGCAGGACAATAAAACTGATTGGAAGCTTGGAGATATTGATATAATAATTAAAATTTACAGACAAGGTATCAGGTCTATTTCTCCCTTATACAATTTATTAATCCAGAAAGCTGGCCAGGCCCGACTTAGCTGAGAAATGGAAAATATATTTCCCCCAGCTTACTTCGCTAGAAATCGAAGATAGTTTTAAAAGAATAGGGAAAACTACTAGTATAATATCTTGGAGAGAATCGCATTGCAAACTTATTAACTTGATATACGTTACCCCTGCACACCTTAAAAAATTGTATCCTCTTGATAACAATGTTTGCTTGAAGTGTGGGAATTTGAATGCAGATATTATGCATTGCTTCTGGAATTGTCCAATAATCTATCAGTTTTGGAATAAGATAAATTTCTGGTTAGCTCTTAGTTTAGAAGTCCCATATAAGATAGGCCCATTAGAGGTTTTCCTCCTGTGTAAACCCTCAGAAAATAAACATTACAAGACAATCAACACAATTATATTAATTGCCCGTAATACAATTTTATTAAATTGGAAATCTAATAGATTTATATCTTTTCAAAAATATAAATCAATGGTGGCCAATACTATTATTATAGAACAATATTCTAGTGATCTATTTATAGAAGGGAATTTGAAGAAATATCTGCAAAAATGGCTGGGTATAATAAAATCATATTCCCCCTTAATCCAAGAGCAATTAATCTCGGGTATAAAGAAAACAACTTTTTTTGACATTTTGGTGCAGTTAGGTAGTTTACCACCTGAATGGGCGTAAACTTCTCACTCCAGAATGTGACTAATCATAAAATACTTGGATATTTGGAATGAGAATGGGGGTGGGAGAAGTGGAGGAATCCCTTTCCCTTTTTTTTTTCTTTTTTTTCTTCTGTGTTTTGTTTTATTTTGTTTTGTTTTAATTAGTTTGATTTGGGGGGGCTGGCAAATACAATAATAAAAACACACCAACATCAACCCAATGTTAATGCAAAATTGAAATAAGAAAAGAAAGGAGTGAGAAAGGGAGAAAAATGCTAGGCAAAGTAAAACTATATATTCAGATAATCAAGCTGACACAAATAGGTATATATGTTCATTTTTCCTTTCCTTTTCTCTTTTCCTTCCGAGCTATCTGATATAGTATTTGTTAAGTTTTGTTTCAAATTACCGTGCGTGGTAAGATTAATATGTGCATGTAACAAAAAAAATTTCTGCTACAGATAATGTCTGGATATTTTGTTGGTTTATAAATAAATATTTAAAAAAAAAAAAAAAAAAAAAAGATCCATTGCTGTTCCCACAGAGGCTGAGGAGTACAGGAAACTTCAGTTGAGGAACGGTTTTGCAGGCTATGCTGCACTGAGGTATGTTCAGTCATATTTTTCTAGAAAGACTGTGATATTTCCAGAAAAGGGCTGACATTATCCCCATGAGGGGAAGGGGAAGCTGTAATCAAACACTTTGGTAGTATTTCAAGCTTACATAAGGGCTAAGTTACTCTGCTGGTTGACTCTTATATATTAGAGCAAACGTTTTGTTTTGTTTTTTGGAAATTGGGTAAAACGTTTTGGGACTTTTAATGAGAGGGTTCATTTGGCTTATTTTTGGGATTTACATCCCACATGTCTGTTTTTAACACTTGAGGTGTCATTTTAAGGCCCAACAGACATCGTGTAAGAGGTGGGTGGGGCCTAATTTCACGCCTTAGATGCGCAGTTTTTATTCATTTTGGACAGCAAGCTGCAACACAGGAGGGTCCTGAAGCGGTTTTGGGGCCAAAACAAAGCTTTATTCCCTCAAATTCATCCCCTAAGGGCAGGTAGGTGCCACAGCAGAGCTGTGGCAAGGTGCTGACTGTATATATTCCAGTTTTTTTACTCTCGTCAATCCGGTTTTGGTATTAAGGGGTTAATTTCATTTTTTACTGGTGGTGCAACCTTACTAAGGCTTAATACATATACTGTAAAAAATTGAATTGAAAGATTTGGTGTATTTTTAAGCAGTTTTGCAGAACGTGTACCATTTTTTTGAAGTTGTTGTTTTACATTAAAGGACCAGTCAACACAGTAGATTTGCATAATCAACAAATGCAAGATAACAAGACAATTCAATAGCACTTAGTCTGAACTTCAAATGAATAGTAGATTTTTTTTTCTGACAATTTTAAAAGTTATGTCTTTTTCCACTCCCCCTGTACCATGTGACAGCCATCAGCCAATCACAAATGCATTCACGTACCATGTGACAGCCATCAGCCATTCACAAATGCATACACACTTATTCTTGCACATACTCAGTAGGAGCTGGTGACTCAAAAAGTTTAAATATAAAAAGACTGTGCACATTTTGTTAATGGAAGTAAATTGGAAAGTTATTTAAAATTGTCTGCTCTATCTGAATAATGAAAGTTTAATTTTGATTGAGTGTCCCTTTAAATAAAGTGTTTTCCAAGCTTGCTTGTCTCATTACTAGCCTGTTAAACATGTCTCACATCAAGGAAACTCCTTGTTCAATATGTTTAGAAGCCATTGTGGAACCCCCTCTTAGAATGTGTCCCACTTGTACTGATATGTCTATAAATTTTTAAGAGCAAATTGTAGCACTTAAAAATGTAGCGCTAGAGAATTCTCAAACAGAAAGAAATGAGATTATGCCATCTAGTTCTCCCCAAGTGTCACAACCAGTTACGCCCGCATAAGCGACGCCAAGTACTTCTAGTGCGTCTAATTCATTTACCTTACAAGACATGGCAGCAGTTATGAATTCTACCCTCACAGAGGTTTTATCTAAACTGCCTGGGTTGCAAGGGAAGTGTGATAGCTCTGGGTTAAGAACAAATGCTGAGCTTTCTGACGCTTTAGTAGCCGTATCCGATATACCCTCACAATGTTCTGAAGTAGGGGTACGGGATTTGCTATCTGAGGGAGAGATTTCTGATTCATGAAAGACGCTCCCTCAGACAGACTCTGATATGACAGCCTTTAAATTCAAGCTAGAACACCTCCCCTTGTTGCTCAGGGAGGTATTGGCAACTCTGGATGATTGTGACCCTATTGTGGTTCCAGAGAAGTTGTGTAAAATGGACAAATACTTAGAGGTTCCTGTTTACACTGATATTTTTCCGGTCCCTAAGAGGATTGCGGATATTGTTTCTAAGGAGTGGGATAGACCAGGTATACCGTTCGCTCCCCCTCCTACTTTTAAGAAAATGTTTCCCATATCTGACACCATGTGGGACTCGTGGCAGACGGTCCCTAAGGTAGAGGGAGCTATTTCTACACTAGCTAAGCGTACAACTATACCTATTGAAGACAGTTGTGCTTTCAAAGATCCTATGGATAAAAAATTAGAAGGTCTCCTAAAGAAAATTTTTGTTCATCAAGGTTTTCTTCTCCAACCTATTGCATGCATTGTTCCTGTAACTACTGCAGCTGCTTTTTGGTTCGAGGCTCTAGAGGAGGGGGAGACCCCATTAGATGATATTCTGGGTAGAATTAAGGCTCTTAAGCTGGCTAATTCTTTCATTACAGATGCCGATTTTCAATTGGCTAAATTAGCGGCAAAAAAATCAGGTTTTGCCATTTTAGCGCGTAGAGCGTTATGGCTTAAGTCCTGGTCAGCTGATGTGTCATCAAAATCAAAGCTTTTGACCATCCCTTTCAAAGGTAAGACCCTTTTCGGGCCTGAACTGAAGGAAATTATTTCAGACATCACTGGAAGGAAGGGCCATACCCTCCCTCAGGATAAAACAAATAAAATCAAGACCAAACAAAATAATTTTCGTTCCTTTCGAAACTTCAAGAGTGGTCCCGCTTCAGCTTCCCCTGCTGCAAAGCAAGAGGGGAATTTTGCGCAATCCAAGTCAGCCTGGAGACCTAACCAGGCCTGGAACAAGGGTAAACAGGCCAAGAAGCCTGCAGCTGCCTCCAAGACAGCATGAAGGGGTATCCCCCGATCCGGGACCGGATCTAGTAGGGGGCAGACTCTCTCTCTTCGCTCAGGCTTGGGCAAGAGATGTTCACGATTCCTGGGCTTTAGAAATTGTTTCCCAGGGATATCTTCTGGACTTCAAAGATTCCCCCCAAGGGGGAGATTTCATATTTCTCAATTGTCTGCAAACCAGACAAAAAGAGAGGCGTTCTTACGCTGTGTAGACGACCTACATACCATGGGAGTGATTCACACAGTTTCAAGAGCGGAACAGGGGCAAGGGTTTTACTCCAACCTGTTTGTGGTTCCCAAAAAGAAGGAACTTTCAGACCAATCTTGGATCTCAAGATCCTAAACAAAT
Organism: Bombina bombina; assembly: GCF_027579735.1. Lineage (NCBI taxonomy): Eukaryota > Metazoa > Chordata > Amphibia > Anura > Bombinatoridae > Bombina > Bombina bombina. The sequence continues at coordinate 41,431,733 of NC_069510.1, forward strand.
TCCTTAGAGTCCCGTCTTTCAAGATGGAGACTATTCGGACTATTCTGCCACTGATCTAGGAGGGTCAATATATGACCACTGTGGACCTAAAGGATGCGTATCTGCACATCCCTATCCACAGAGATCATCACTGATTCCTCAGGTTTGCTTTTCTGGACAGACATTACCAGTTCGTGGCCCTTCCCTTCGGGTTGGCCACGGCTCCCAGAATTTTCACAAAAGTGCTTGGGTCCCTCCTAGCGGTTCTAAGACCGCGGGGCATAGCAGTGGCGCCTTATCTAGACAACATCTTAATTCAAGCGTCAACTTTCCAACTAGCCAAGTCTCACACAGACATTGTGTTGGCTTTTCTAAGGTTTCATGGGTGGAAGGTGAACATAAAAAAGAGTTCTTTCTTCCCTTTCACAAAGGTTTCCTTCCTAGGAACTCTGATAGACTCGGTAGAAATGAAAATATTTCTGACGGAGGTCAGGAAATTAAAACTCGTAAACAAGTGCCGAGCTCTTCATTCCATTCTGTGGCCGTCAGTGGCTCAGTGTATGGAGGTAATCGGACTTATGGTAGCGGCAATGGACATAGTACCATTTGCTCGCTTACACCTCAGACCACTGCAACTATGCATGCTCAAAACAGTGGAATGGGGATTATGCAGATTTATCTCCTCAGATAGATCTGGATCAGGAGACCAGAGATTCTTCTCTGGTGGTTATCACAGGTTCACCTGTCTCGGGGAATGTGTTTCTGCAGACCAGAGTGGATCATAGTTACGACAGATGCCAGCCTGCTGGGCTGGGGTGCAGTCTGGAATTCCCTGAAAGCTCAGGGGGTATGGTCTCAGGAGGAGACTCTCCTCCCAATAAACATTGTGGAACTGAGAGCGATATTCAATGCGCTTCAGGTGTGGCCTCAACTGGCTGCGGCCAAATTCATCAGATTTCAGTCGGACAACATCACGACTGTAGCTTATATCAATCATCAAAGGGGAACAAGGAGTTCTCTAGAGATGATAGAGGTTTCCAAAATAATTCAATGGGCAGAGACTCACTCTTGCCATCTTTCAGCAATCCATATCCCAGGAGTAGAGAACTGGGAGGCGGATTTCCTAAGTCGACAGACTTTTCATCCGGGGGAGTGGGAGCTCCATCTGGAGGTGTTGGCCCAACTGATTCGACTATGGGCACACCAGAATTAGATCTGATGGCGTCTCGTCAGAACGCCAAACTTCCTTGTTACGGGTCCAGGTCAAGGGATCCCCAGGCAGTGCTGATAGATGCTCTAGCAATGCCCTGGTCCTTCAACCTGGCCTATGTGTTTCCACCATTCCCTCTCCTACCTTGTCTGATTGCCAGAATCAAGCAGGAGAGATCTTCGGTGATTCTGATAGCACCTGCGTGGCCACGCAGGACTTGGTATGTAGACCTGGTGGACATGTCATCCGTCCCACCATGGACTCTGCCGCTGAGGCAGGACCTTCTGATTCAAGGTCCATTCAAGCATCCAAACCTACGTTCTCTGCGTCTGACTGCTTGGAAATTGAACGCTTGATTTTAGCAAAGCGTGGTTTCTCTGACTCTGTCATTGATACCTTGATTCAGGCTCGAAAGCCTGTCACCAGAAAAATCTATCATAAGATATGGCGTAAATATCTTTACTGGTGTGATTCCAAGGGTTACTCATGGAGTAAGATCAGGATTCCTAGGCTATTAGCTTTTCTCCAGGAAGGATTGGAGAAGGGATTATCAGCTAGTTCCTTAAAGGGACAAATATCTGCTTTGTCTATCCTTTTACACAAGCGTCTGGCAGATGTTCCAGACGTTCAGGCGTTTTGTCAGGCTTTAGTTAGAATCAAGCCTGTGTTTAAACCTGTTGCTCCGCCATGGAGTTTAAATTTGGTTCTTAAAGTTCTTCAAGGGGTTCCGTTTGAACCTATGCATTCCATAGATATTAAGCTCTTATCTTGGAAAGTTCTGTTTCTGGTAGCTATCTCTTCGGCTCGAAGAGTTTCTGAGTTATCTGCTTTACAGTGTGACTCCCCTTATCTTGTTTTCCATGCGGATAAGGTGGTTTTGCGTACCAAACCTGGGTTTCTTCCTAAGGTTGTTTCTAATAGGAATATCAATCAGGAAATTGTTGTTCCTTCTCTGTGTCCTAATCCTTCTTCCAAGAAGGAACGTCTGTTGCACAACCTAGATGTGGTTCGTTCTTTAAAGTTCTACTTACAAGCAACTAAAGATTTCCGTCAAACATCTTCATTGTTTGTTGTCTATTCTGGAAAGCGGAGAGGTCAACAGGCTACGGCAACCTCTCTTTCTTTTTGGCTGAAAAGCATCATCCGTTTGGCTTATGAGACTGCTGGCCAGCAGCCTCCTGAAAGAATTACTGCTCACTCTACTAGAGCGGTGGCTTCCACATGGGCTTTTAAAAATGAGGTTTCTGTTGAACAGATTTGTAAGGCGGCGACTTGGTCTTCGCTTCATACTTTTTCCAAATTTTCCAAATTTGATACTTTTGCTTCTTTTGAGGCTATTTTTGGGAGAAAGGTTCTACAAGCAGTGATGCCTTCCGTTTAGGTACCTGTCTTGTCCCTGCCTTCATCCGTGTCCTAAAGCTTTGGTATTGGTATCCCACAAGTATTGGATGAATCCGTGGACTCGATACATCTTGCAAGAGAAAACAGAATTTATGCTTACCTGATAAATTTCTTTCTCTTGCGATGTATCGAGTCCACGGCCCGCCCTGTCTATTTAAGACAGGTAGTATTTCTTTTTAAAACTTCAGTCACCTCTGCACCCTATAGTTTCTCCTTTTTCTTCCTAGCCTTTGGTCGAATGACTGGGGGGTGGAGCTAAGGGAGGAGCTATATAGACAGCTCTGCTGTGGGTGCTCTCTTAGCCACTTCCTGTTGGGAAGGAGAATATCCCACAAGTATTGGATGAATCTGTGGACTCGATACATCACAAGAGAAAGACATTTATCAGGTAAGCATAAATTCTGTTTTTTGGCATGAACAAACACACTGACATTATCAACTGCAAATTGGATGACGTTAGGAATGCTATCCACTAAAGTCAAAATTAAAGTTTCATAATCAGATAAAGCACCCAATATAAGAAAAAACTTTCCAATTGACTTACCTTATTAATTTGTGCACAGTTGTTTTTATCTGCACAGTATATACATATATGTATTTTGTGATTGGCTGATGGCTGTCACATGATACAAGGGGAGGGAAAATTAGATTAACTTAAATTAACTAAATTTGATAGAAAATATTCTACTGCTTATTTCATATTCAAAGTAAGTACTATAGCATTGTATTTTATTGTGCATGTGTCAATTATTCAATTCTACTGTATTTGGTTGTACTTGAAATTATTAATAGGAACTTTAACGCTTATAAAAATTAGCCAAATCCATAACACTGTGCCCATAATGTCCTTGCTCAAATCTTTTAGAGAGACGTAAACACATATATCTCTGGTTTTGGTGAACAACAGGTTAATTGTACATATTGTCACTTTCAAGAGGGACCAATGAACAACAGGTGTACCGCCCCAAATCATTACTTTTCGATTACAAAATTGGAAGATTAGCGACACAGAATGATTTTGTGTTGTTGTCAGGAGGTAACTATTACAAGATTCAGCGATATTACCAGCAGAAGCATTTTTGGATTATGATCACTGAAAAAAACACATATAGGACACATAGGGATTCGCGGACAATCGGCCACTAGCAGGGGGTGTCAATCAACCCGATCATACAGGATCGGGCGGATTGCAGACCGCAACCTCAGAGGAGGCGTACGAGTTAAGAAGCAGTGTTCTTAAGACCGCTGCTTCTTAACTCCTGATTCCAGCGAGCCTGAAGGCTCGCGCGGAAACGGATGCATTGGGGCCGATACAGGCAATGGTAAATGGGCCCCATAGTGCATAATAAAAAGACAATGCAATAGCACTTACTCTAAATTTTAAATGAGCGATAGGTTTTTTTCTAACAAATTTCTAAATTTTCTTTAATTTTCCTGCCTCCTATATCATGTGACAACCATCAGCCAATCACAAAATTCATATATGTATATAGGGTTAGGTTACGAGTGGAGCTGTAGTTTTTTGCATGCGTCGAAAAGCATGCGTATTACAAGTTGAAACTAAAACATTTTCTCTTGCGCACTAACCTGACGCCTGCAAGAAGCTGAAGTTCAAATATTGCAACCACGTTTCCATATTCCCCCATAGACTTCAATGAAGTGCGAAAAGTGGGGAAAAAACTAATACCCAACAATTCTCTCAAACCTGATCGTGTTTAACCAAATGCGCTAACCTGACATGAAATATAAATATTTCACATTCCAATTTTCTTTACATAGAAGAATATGTTCTATTTATTCATAAATGCATATTTATATATTAAATATATCTGATGTTTTTTTGGTACAATATATATCTATACTTCCCCATGTGAAAAACATTGGAATGTGAAATATTTACATTAACTGACAATGATCAGTAACTGCGTTTGACTGCCCCGTCTGATTGGCTCACTAGCTGTATTCTGTTTGAGTTCCAATGCTTGTTGTTCCCGAGCCTTAACCTGTGTTAAATTTACAGTAAGCTAACTTCAGCATCTAATAAATTACAGCATGCCATTATTGTAGTATTATGTCCCTTTAATTGCCGGCCCTCTTCTCAGTACACCAGTGAGGTCTGTGTATGCAGAGTGTAAGATTGTATTTTCAGACTCACCGTCCTGTTATGGAAGAGAATATAGAAACCGCAGCCAGAAAGGCTTTTATGATTTCCTTATGAGTATTTAATTAATTGTCGGCAAGGGACCAAGCACTTCTAATCATGATATCCTTAAAGAGACTAAACAACTCTAAATATGTCTATCAGGCATATGAAAGGGAAACATTTATAAACAAACTAAAATATGTTCCATCAAGGCGAATTTCTACTTCAACTTTTTAAAGATACTGCTAATAAATGTTATGTCCTTGCTAGTTGCAAAAATTGAATTCAAAGTTAAAGGGGCAGTCAAGTCAAAAATAAACTTTCATGACTCAGATAGGACATGTAACTTTCCAATTTACTTTTATCATCAATTTTGCTTTATTCTTTTGGTATTCTTAGTTGAAAGCTAAACTTAGGTAGGCTCATACGCTAATTTCTTAGCCCTAGAAGGCCGCCTCTTATCTGAATGCATTTTGACCGTTTTTTACAACTAGAGGGCATTAGTTCATGTGTATCATATAGATAACAGTGTGCTCATGCCTGTGGAGTTACCTAGAAGTCAGCACTGATTGGCTAAAGTGCAAGTCTGTCAAAATAACTGAAATAAGGGGGGCAGTCTGCAGAGACTTAGATACAAGATAATCAGAGAGATAAAAAAGTGTATTAATATAACCGTGTTGGTTATGGAAAACTGGGGAATGGGTAATAAAGGGATTATCTATCTTTTTAAACATAAAAATCCTGGTGTAGACTGTCCCTTTGAATAGCTTCCCAAATTAACTTATTTCTTAAGGTCACTACCAATCCGTATCCTTAAAACGCTCATAGCGCAGTTTCAATGAATGAGTTTGTTTGGAAGAATTATGAGCCAAGAGTAGCGATTAGTATATTGCTACGGCCAGTCTCCAGCGGTGGGATGGCTGCGCCTAAAGTGGCGCTATCATAAGGCAACTAGGCTTGCTCCCTAGTGACTCTAAATCCAAAGGGAGACAGAGCAGCCGTCATTATCTAAAGCAGGTGCAGTGGCCCCAGGGCCCAAGTGCTCAGTGGCCCTGAGCTGCTAGTCTATATATAGGAGTGTGTAGAATGTCTACAATCCTATTGCATTGCATTATTAGTTCAGGTTGCAGGTCCATCTATCTACTCAAAAGCATTATACAGAGCTACATGTATATTATTACTATTTCTTACTGCTGAGTCAAACATAATTTTACACCAGGGCCCTTTGTTGTGTAGGTCTGATGCTGATCTAAAGGTAAACTCCTGAACTGTTCCTGAACACTCCAGAGCAGGACTAGGTGTTTATAACCCTATCATCCAAGCCTTGGTTAAATTCTGGGACAAAGTGTGCTCCCTACCTAATATTGAGTGACATCTGATTCCCACTCACTCTATAGCAAGTCTTAAATTCGCTACAGGATTCTCACATACATCATTGGCGTTTTCCTGGCATGGTGATACTTTGTGATATAGGGATCCTATATTCCTTCACTCACTTTCAAACCCGCTATGACCTGCCCAGCTCATTATTCTTTGTACCCCCTTTGTAAGGGTTAAACGCACAGTAGCACAGGGTCTTAAAACTACATGCTCCAACAAATGAATTGGCAAATAATGGTATTCCTCTACTATTATGGCTCTTTAAGAAGCAGCAGCTATTAAATCAGGTAAGGTGTTTAATCACCTGATCTTATTTGTTTGGAGTGACTGATAGGCACTGGCTTGATTGGTTGTGTGCATGCAGGGGGCGGGGCTCTATTGCTTGCGCAGTTATAAATCCTAGAAACAAACACGGATTGTCCTCTGCCCGATCGCCTCAACAGGGGAGCAGACAGGTTCTCCCTAATAAATTGGGCCCATAGTAGTTTGAATTATCAGCAAGACTGTGAGAAATCCAGTGCATATTTTGGGCTAGATTACAAGTGGAGCGCTAATTTATTAAATAAGATCTCTGGTTAATTGTATAGATGTGTCCCAAATGCCCCCAAAAATACAGTGTAGTATGTAAAGTTTACATTGCGTTCTATGGGAACTGTGTGTTCCCAGTAAATAAACATGTATATGCTAATATACATCTATATGTATGTGTTAATATGTGTAACTACACATATTAACAGATAAATATATATGTATATCAGCATATACATATATATTTATATTTTCTTCCATCGCTTCGCTACTTACCCCTTTTGCTGCGCTTAGGTTCTGATGCCGTCTCCAACGGCATCAGAACAAGACTCCCATTGGAGCCTAAGGAAACGCACTCTCGTGGACGCTTACTTCCTAGCAATGTGAACGAGAGCTCACATTCACATTGCGCTTAACTTGTAATACCAGCGCAATATTTAGCGCTCCAGTTGTAATCAGGCCCTTTGTCAGTAAAAGGAAACCTGAGTTGGGAATATGCCCCAGAGGGATGAGAGATTGTTCAGTTTGGTATTGAGGGTTAATAGATGCTAAAACATGTTAGAGAAATCAGACAGCAGGATAGTTAAAAGATCATGGATTGGTGCTCACTACTGAAAGAACTGAACCTGGGGTGCGATACAACCCTGAGAGGATTAATGAATAAGCGGAAGTGTTGGGGTATTGATTGGTTGATTGATTTGACAGTGTGCTTGGGCTAAAAGGGACAATAATCCATAAAAAATAAGAAACTGCAAATGTTTACTATAAAAAAAAACTTACTTCCCTGCTGAGATTTCAAAAATAAAGGCAAAGCACCTCATTTATCAAGTACCTGGCGCACAATGGTCGCAGTTAAGCAAGTGAGAAGTAGCCGCTGCCTGCATTTAAAGGGACATAAAAATGTTCTGACGTGTTAAAGCCTTTTATCAGTGCACTTTTGCATATAACTACGTGGTTAACCCTTGCAAATAAATACATTGCTTTTAAAGGGACAGTACACTCAAAATTAAACTTTCATGATTGAGATAGAGCATGCAATTTAAAACAACTTTCCATTTTACTTTTATTATCAAATTGGCTTTGCTCTATTGTTATCCTTTGCTGAAGAGTTGGCTCAGGATCAACAGTGCACTTTTTGGGAGCTAGTTGAACACATCTATTGAGCCAGTGACAAGAGACATATGCATGTAGCCACCAATTACCAGCTACCTCCCAGTAGGGAATTGCTTATCTATTTGTGTTTTTCAACAAAGGATAGCAAGAGAACAGAGCAAATTTGATAACAGAAGTAAATTGGAAAGTTGATTAAAATTGCATACTCCTAGCTGAATCTTGAAAGTTTCATTTTAACTTTAAGTTAAACACAGGTAGTTGTTTTTTAAATACATTACATATATAAATGGTATACGCTGTGCATATGTCATGCTCTTTTATTCAGTATTAGGTAACAAATTTACCTATAATTTTTTTTTGTTCAGCCAAACGAATGGCTGCGGACTTTGTCATATGGAAAACATATTGTTTGCTGAGTCTGTCCGGCTTCCCTGAGCAGACCTGTAGCGCATGCGCAGTCTCTTCACTCAAACAGCACCCCCCCCCACCCAATATAAACAGCAGATTACAAGTAAAAACAGTCTACTTCCTGCAAGCAGTGTGCAGTCTGTTGTAAGCAAAACTCAAAGCTCCTTGTCATAAACAAGCCAGACTTATTGTAATATTAAAAGGTACGGTAAGCACATATAACCATAAACAAGCAGGAGAGGGAGTGTAAGGGGCAGGGAACTGACTCCTCATGGGCTGGACCATTTGCTGAAACTTAGAGCATCAAGTAGGTGTGGCCTTGTGTGGTGGGACATTAAAATGTAATATATGTTTAAAAAGAAAAGGAATATAAAGAAAATAAATACATATTATGTATGTAGTTATAATGCTAAATATAAAAATAGTTTTATATTGTTATAAGTTTACTGCCACTTTAATTTCCCTTTAACATTTTTTTTATATTAAAACACTGAAGTAGTTTTGAGAGTGCATTTAAATTTCTGAGAATTAGAAAATCCACAATTTTTAGAGTAAAATTTGATGAAAAGGGAGCAAAATAAACAATGAACGTATATTGCAAAGTTTTTTCAGTTTGCATAAATAAACATTTTATATAAAAATCTCATAAGTCTATTTCTGGTTTCTAAAATTTAAAAATGTGATTTGATCTCTTTCGAACTTACTCACACTCACTCTCTCTCACTTGTTCTCACTCACTCTCTCTCACACACGCTCCCTCACTAACACTCACTCAAGCTCTCTCACTAACACTCTCACACTCTCTCTCTTTCACTCTCACTAACTTTCACTCACACTCTCTCACTTTCACTTACTCCCGCTCTCACTCACACTCTCATATTCTTTAACGCTCTCACTCACACTCTAACTCAGATTCTCACTCACTCACACTCTCTCAAATTTACTTACTCATACTCCCATTCTCACTCTCTCACTCACGCTCTCACATTCTCTCACTCATGTTCTCACTCACTCACAATCTCTCACTTTCACTCACTCCCACTCCCACTTTTGCTGACTCCCGCTTGTCACGGATACCAGACTGCCAAGGCTACCCACCCCCCTACTTACTGGCACACAAATTATTATATTGGATTTGTCCTTTTTCATGGCTCACGTGATCTCCCAAACTATTGCCTGTTTTGTTGTTTGTATCTCCTCACAAAAGAGCTGATCCCTGACCCGGAAAACCCTTCTTGGCTGGCCAGGGTCCTGGAACTGCCGGCCGGCCGCAAGCTGATCTATGGCCGTCTAACCACTCTACGGCTGGCCGGGCTCCTGGAACTGCGGGTTGGCCGCATCATCCCGGACACCCGCTAACCTTTACCCCAAGTCGCTCCAGTGGCCCTTTGCCCCAGAGCTTCGCTCTTTTGGGTATTGGTAGCCCCAGGAAAGACCAGAGGTGGGGTGATTGCCGGGGGTTTTGGACAGCCCCACCTCCATATCTTTCCCAGGCTGTAAATCTGGTCCCCAGTAACGTAGCTTTTTGTACTGTGGCATCTGGGGATCGAAAGTTTTCCAATGACACCCTGGAAGTTCCGCTGCTCTCCGGGGATCATCCCAAAACCACAACCTAGGTACTGTGGGGGCTCTATGGGACTGTGGCTCCTATGGAGGCGCCAGACTGTCTGGAGGGGCGGGAATAGCGGGAGATCTTGGGATCAGATAAGGCTCTGAATGTGTATATAACAGTGTGTGTTTCACCTGAATACTGGTCTTGTCTGGTTATTTGGGTGGGCTCTGGCTATAATCACTTTCCAGCTATACAGCTGCATGCTCCAGGGAGGAAGCAGGACTCTTTGGCAGGGCTACCCAGTCAGGGTATCCAGTGTCCGTCACATTGCTCTTACTCACGCTTTCACTTTCACTCATGCTCTCACTCACACTCACTTTTAACCACTCACATTCTCACTCACACTTTCACTCACTCACACTCTCATTCACTCACTCTCACTTTTACACACTCACACTCTCACTTTTACACACTCTCATTCACTTGCACAACACTTACTTCTACACACTCACTCACACTCTCATTCACTCACTCTCACTTTTACACACTCACACTCTCATTCACTTGCACAACACTTACTTCTACACACTCACTCACACTCTCACTCACACTCTCTCTCTCCCTTTCAATTAATCACTGAAACTTTCTCTCATTTACGCTCTCACACTCACTTTCACTAAACTATGCTCTCACGATCACTTTCTCTCACTCACACTCTCTCACTTATACTGACACTCATACTCACAAACAAACTCACTTTCTTTTCACTCACTCATTCTCACTATTTCAGTTTCACTCACTATTTTTTTTTTTTTTTTATTATTATGCTATGATAGTTATTTACATGTTTAGTGAGGAATATGCAAAAATGTGTAAGGGACTTTAAACACTTTGAGATTGTAATATGAAATGTTTAATTACATGTAATAAAAAAACCATTGCAGTATTTTTTCATTTACTTATTTTGTCTGCAGATATAGCAGTTCCTCATAAAAGTGGAGGTGCAGACTGGGTTTTCTAAGAGAGTGAATTGTCTAATTTAAAATCTCTAAGTATAAATCAGTCATGGAAATTCTCATGAAATATCTCATTGAAATGGGCCAACAATAAGGTTAGATTTGTATTATAACTATAAAAGTCTGACATCAAATTTCAGTCCATGATTTGTAAATTTTATCCATCAACTTTATTTGCTGGGTGTTCCAGATTCATACATACCAGCAATTAATAATCATTTGTAATTATATATTTTTTATGAATGTATGATTATTAATTATTATTGATATTATTATTAAATAAAAGTAATACAATAAATAAATAAGAATATCGTAGGATCTCCATAAAAAACAACAACTGGAAAGACATTTAGAAACTTATTAAAATATATTAAGGGTCACGTGATGTTATCTGTCATTGAGACGGCTGAGGGGGGTCTTGTTCTGGGATCTGGCACTGAAAGGGTTAAGGGAACCTGTGCTGGGGTCTTACGTTACTAACCTATGCTGAGATCTGGCAATAGCATCGTGCTGGGAGGGAGTTGGTACTGAAAGGGTCTCAGCCCTGACATTTGTGCTGGCATTTGCCATAAAGATGATCGAGGGATCAGATGCTGGGATCTCACAGTGAAATGGTTGATTCCTGTTCCTGGAATCTTTGGAATCCAGCACCTTGAGAGCGGACTATACCATGCTACAGACAGGGGGAGCCGCTCTACCCTAGCTGCGAATGGTGCACTCTGCCAGGCCTGTGTATCCCCGTGTGTGTTCAGATGGTTCGCTCCGCTGGAAACCTCCAGTCTCTGCGAAGAGAGCAGGTCAGAACCTGCAGGAGAGAGGGTGAGATATGTTGTTGTATCTGTCTATAAATGTGTATAAAATACAGTGTGTGTATAGAGAGGGCGAGCTACCGTTTATGTATTTGTGTATACAGCGATACAACGACCTATAGTATACGTGTGTATAGAGAGAGGGTGAGATGTGTATACTGTGTGTATAGAGAAGGCAAGAGGGATTGTATCTGTAGATATATATATATGTGTGTGTATTAACAGATGATTGTGTGTAATATATATATATAGATCTCCAAGATTAGATACAGTAAATACTGCTGTGTGTCTGTGTATATTTAGTGTGGTCAGAGAGGGTGACAAACCCTTCCTGTGTATTTAAGGTATATATACAATTCTGTATTGTGTAAAATCATGTGGTTATAATAGATTCATTGGCTCTATGTGTATATAATATATATTATATAAGTACAATGTATATTGGTGTATATGCTGTGTATAGATAGATACAGAATATCTGTGTATAGTCTGGCTACACTGTATAATGTGTTTATATGTTGTGTTTAGGTACAGTTAGCAACACTGTGCAAGTATATACGCTGGCCACACTGTATAATGTGTTTATATGTTGTGTATAGATACACTTAGCAGCATTGTGCAAGTATTTAATGTGT
>NC_069510.1:41746406-41828906 GCF_027579735.1 Bombina bombina
ATTAGAGTTTTTTGGGACAAAATCCCTAAGGTTTGGGGCTGTCTCTATTCCTGCTAAAATGTACTACTATTCTTACGGCAGATAGTACTAAATTTAAGGATCCTTTAGATAAGAAAATTGATTCCTTTCTAAGAAAAGTTTACTTATGTTTAGGTAATCTTCTTAGACCTGCTATATTTTTACCGGATGTTGCTGCAGCTTCATCTTTTTGGTTAGAAGTTTTAGCGCAACAAGTAACAGATCATAATTTTATAGCATTATTTTTATTCTATAACATGCTAATAATTTTATTGGTGATACCATCTTTTGATATCATTTGGGTTGATGTCAGGTATATGTCTCTAGCTATTTTAGCTAGAAAAGCTTTATGGATTTAACTTGGAATGCTGATATGTCTTCTAAGTTAACTTTGTTTTTCCCTTTCTTTCCAGGGTAATAATCATTTTTTCGTTCTTTTTCTCATAATAAGGAACAAAAGCCTGATCCTTCATCCTCAGGAGCGGTTTCAGTTTGGAAACTATTTCCAGTTTGGAATATATCCAAGCCTTATAGAAACCTATAGTCAGCTCCTAAGTACCCATGAAGGTGCGGCCCTTTTTTCCAGTTCAGCTGGTATGGGGCAGATTACGTTTTATTCAAAGGAGTTTGGATCAATTCCGTTCTCAATCTCTGGTTTCAGAACATTGTTTCAGAAAGGTACAGAATTGGCTTCAGTTAAGGCCTCCTGCTAAGAGATTTTTTTCTTCCCGTGTCCCAGTTAACACAGCAAGGCTCAGCATTTCTGAAATGTGTTTCAGATCTAGAGTTGGCTGGAGTAATTATGCCAGTTCCAGTTCTGGAACAGGGGCTAGGGTTTTATTTTATCTCTTCATTGTACCAAAGAAGGTCAATTCCTTCAGACCAGTTCCGGATCTATCAATATTGAATCGTTATGTATACCAACATTCAAGATGGTTACTGTAGGACTATTCTGCCTTTTGTTTAGCAAGGGCATTTTATGTCTACAATAGTTTTGCAGGATGTGTATCTGCATATTCCGATTCATTTAGATCACTTTTAGTGTTTGAGATTCTCTTTTTAGACGAGCATTACCAGTTTTGTGGCTCTACTGTTTGGCCTAGCCTCAGTTCCAAGAATTTTTTTAAAAGATTCTCTGTGTCCTTCTTTCTGTATTCAGAGAACAGGGTTTTGGTATTTCCTTATTTGGACGATTATCTTGGTATTTGCTCAGTCTTCTCATTCGAAGAATCTCATGCGATTCGACTTGTGTTGTTTCTTCAAGATCATGGTTGGAGGATCAATTTACCAAAAAGTTCATTGATTCCTCAGTCAAGGGTAACCTTTCTGGGTTTCCAGATAGATTCAGTGTCCATGACTCTGTCTTTAACAGACAAGAGACGTCTAAATTGTTTTCAGCTTGTCGAAACCTTCAGTCACAATCATTCCCTTCGGTAACCTTATGCATGGAAATTCTAGGTCTTATGACTGCTGCATTGGACGCAATTCCCTTTGCTTGTTTTTCACATGCGACCTCTTCAGCTCTGTATGCTGAATCAATGGTGCAAGGATTACATAAAGATATTTCAATTTATATCTTTAAAACCGATTGTTCGACACTCTCTAACGTGGTGGACAGATCACCATCGTTTAATTCAGGGGGCTTCTTTTGTGCTTCCGACCTGGACTGTAATTTCAACAGATACAAGTCTCACAGGTTGGGGAGCTGTGTGGGGATCTCTGTCGGCACAAGGAGTTTGGGAATCTCAGGAGGTGAGATTACCGATAAATATTTTGGAACTCCGTGCAATTTACAGAGCTCTTCAGTTTTGGCCTCTTCTGTAGAGAGAATCGTTCATTTGTTTTCAGACAGACAATGTCACAACTGTGGCATACATCATCAAGGAGCGACTCACAGTCCTCTGGCTATGAAAGAAGTATCTCGAATTTTTTTTTTTTTTTTGGTTTGGGCGGACTCCAGCTCCTGTCTAATCTCTGCGGTTCATATCCCAGGTGTAGACAATTGGGAAGCGGATTATCTCAGTCGCCAAACGTTGCATCCGGGCGAATGGTTTCTTCACCCAGAGGTATTTCTTCAGGTTGTTCAAATGTGGGAACTTCCAGAAATAGATCTGATGGCGTCTCATCTAAACAAGAAACTTCCCAGATATCTGTCCAGATCCTGGGATCCTTAGGCGGAGGCAGTGGATGCATTATCACTTCCTTGGAAGTATCATCCTGTCTATATCTTTCCGCCTCTAGTTCTTCTTCCAAGAGTAATCTCCAAGATTCTGAAGGAATGCTCGTTTGTTCTGCTGGTAGCTCCGGCATGGCCTTACAGGTTTGGTATGCGGATCTTGTCCGGATGGCCTCTTGCCAGCCGTGGACTCTTCCGTTAGACCAGACCTTCTGTCACAAGGTCCTTTTTTTCCATCAGGATCTGAAATCTTTCAATTTAAAGGTATGGCGATTGAACGCTTGATTCTTGGTCAAAGAGGTTTCTCTGACTCTGTGATTAATACTATGTTACAGGCTCGTAAATCTGTATCTAGAGAGATATATTATAGAGTCTGGAAGACTTATATTTTTTGGTGTCTTTCTCATCTTTTTTCTTGGCATTCTTTTAGAATACCGAGAATTTTACAGTTTCTTCAGGATGGTTTAGATAAGGGTTTAGAAGGGAGACAAAAGGAGGCGCCACAATAGTGTGAGATCGTAGGTTAAAGGGACCCCCACAAAACGATACAGGATCACTTACTAGATTTAAAGCACTTGAGAAGTGCCACAAGTGCGGGCTGAACTAATCAAAGCTGTCCAGCGAGCTTATCCTCACGGTCCAAAATCCTAAGGGTTAACTTCAAATACCCCCACAAGTGCTCGGATCAAAGATAATGCCAAAAATTAGTAGTGGTAGATTCCCAATCAGGGAAGAAAATCCAGCTCAAATGGGATTGGTTAAAAGTCAGAAGGACTTATAAAAGCAATAATAAAACACGCCTCCTTTTGTCTCCCTTCTATCTGTAGATCGTCGCTGGTGCCATCAGCCGTGGAAGGAGTGTCAGCTGCCGCACACCCACTATATAGTGAGCACCCGGAGGATAATTTCCATCACATGAACTGTGTATAAGGACATTTAGTATCCGGGTACCTTACCATTGTATGTATTCTATACTGCAACAGACCACCATTGTGTCCTCTAATATCCTTTTGCCACTATTGTATGCTCACATTATCACTTGCATTAATAGTTATTGGTCATAGGATCACTATATTTGCTGCTGGAGCTACACTGTAATTGTGTTCTCCATCAGAAGGGCACATCACACTAATTATATATATATTTTTTGGCACTGTATATCACCTTATACTGCGTTCACAGTGAAAAAAAAAAAAATTTTTACTGCGCTCACAGTAAAATATTTATAAAATATTTTTAATATTTTTATCATATACTATTATTTGTTTTATATATAGCACTGTTGTGAAATTCATTTCACGCACACTATTTGTCCTTTGTTGAAGAACATATCAAGGACACGGAGATATACACATATTTGTATGCACTGTAGATGTGTGCACGCACATTCCTTGTTCTTTGTTGAAAAACATATCAAGGACACTGAGATATACACATATTTGCATGCATTTTATTTGTGTGCACTGTTTTTAGGCGCCTTCACTTTATCACATCACATTTTGTTAGATAAGGGTTTGTCTGCAAGTTCCTTGAAAGGACAAATCTCTGCTCTTTCTGTTCTTTTTCACAGAAAGATTGCTATTCTTCCTGATATTTATTGTTTTGTACAAGCTTTGGTTCGTATAAAACCTGTCATTAAGTCAATTTCTCCTCCTTGGATTTTGAATTTGGTTCTGGGAGCTCTTCAAGCTCCTCCCTTTGAACCTATGCATTCATTGGTCATTAAATTACTTTCTTGGAAAGTTTTGTTCCTTTTGGCCATCTCTTCTGCCAGAAGAGTTTCTGAATTATCTGCTCTTTCTTGTGAGTCTCCTTTTCTGATTTTTCATCAGGATGAGGCGGTGTTGCGAACTTCTTTTTGAATTTTTACCTAAAGTTGTGAATTCCAACAACATTAGTAGAGAAATTGTGGTTCCTTCATTATGTCCTAATCCTAAGAATTCTAAGGAGAAATCATTGCATTCTTTGGATGTTGTTAGAGCTTTGAAATATTATGTTGAAGCTACTAAGTCTTTCCGAAAGACTTCTAGTCTATTTGTTATCTTTTCCGGTTCTAGAAAAGGCCAGAAAGCTTCTGCCATTTCTTTGGCATCTTGGTTGAAATCTTTAATTCATCTTGCCTATGTTGAGTCGGGTAAAACTCCGCCTCAGAGGATTACAGCTCATTCTACCAGGTCAGTTTCTACTTCCTGGGCGTTTAGGAATGAAGCTTCGGTTGATCACATTTGCAAAGTTGCAATTTGGTCCTCTTTGCATATTTTTACTAAATTCTACCATTTTGATGTATTTTCTTCTTCTGAAGCAGTTTTTGGTAGAAAAGTATTTCAGGCAGCAGTTTCAGTCTGAATCTTCTGCTTATGTTTTTTATTAAACTTTATTTTGGGTGTGGATTATTTTCAGCAGGAATTGGCTGTCTTTATTTTATCCCTCCCTCTCTAGTGACTCTTGTGTGGAAAGATCCACATCTTGGGTAGTCATTATCCCATACGTCACTAGCTCATGGACTCTTGCTAATTACATGAAAGAAAACATAATTTATGTAAGAACTTACCTGATAAATTCATTTCTTTCATATTAGCAAGAGTCCATGAGGCCCACCCTTTTTGTGGTGGTTATGATTTTTTTGTATAAAGCACAATTATTCCAATTCCTTATTTTATATGCTTTCGCACTTTTTTATCACCCCACTTCTTGGCTATTCGTTAAACTGAATTGTGGGTGTGGTGAGGGGTGTATTTATAGGCATTTTAAGGTTTGGGAAACTTTGCCCCTCCTGGTAGGAATGTATATCCCATACGTCACTAGCTCATGGACTCTTGCTAATATGAAAGAAATGAATTTATCAGGTAAGTTCTTACATAAATTATGTTTTTTGCAAAAAAATTTTTTTGCTTTAAATGGATTTTTTTTCTTATTATTTTCTCATAAGCGTATGTATTATGGAGTTATAAATGCAGTGCTTCATAATATCAGGTTTGTGGAGACTTGTCCACCTCATTCAGCTTTGTGAACATTGTATCGAACAGTGTATGTAAAAACTGATGTATGTAGTATGTATTTCGTCCTCGGTTTAAACCAACTTTATTTAAATATTTTCTTTGCACAGTCAATATTTATTAAATATGCTAAATTTGTATCTTTCACATACATGAATTGATATTTTGCCTTTGCTGTGCTTTTAATGACACCGGAGAGCAATATGTAGTTACGTTGAGGGTGCACATACAGAATAGGTTTGTGTTCGGCTTATATGGTGCTGACAAACTACACAAGTCCACTTTTAATTGCTAAAATTTTTTTTTTTTTTTTTTTAGCAAAAATTCATTTAAAATGCGCAGCAGGTAAGGGAAAGAAGGAAGACAGATTCCTTATGATGTTCCTAGAGACCAATGAAGATTTTCTACAAATTCTGTATAGAACTTTTCTAAGGAAAAATAAAAAATAGCATTAGTTGACATGGATTGTTAAACCACTTAATCATTCTGTATAGTTCTTGCCTCAAACTTATACACAGGTTTCAGGGCATGCATCTTTGTATTCATAAAATGCTATTAACTTAGCCTCACACAGTAGGCACGGTCCTGGTGATTGGCAGCTTTGTGTGGATGGTGCAGTGGACAGAATAACATTGGTAATTAACAGGTAATTAACATTGGTTTAATAATCAAATGCTCTAGAATATTCCTTTGTCACTTGTTTTGCCTCCTCATACACTCAATTCTAATACAAATATGAGACATGAATTTAGGCCTTTTCTCAATAGTTACCGGACCTTGAAACTCTGCCACTAATATTAACAAACATCAAGAACTGATCATTTAAACCAAGTCTTAATGCACCCATAACAAAATATCGCCTTGTAACATGTCAGACCATAGCTCTAACTTTAATATAGGCATTGGGCTATGTTCCTTGCCACTTCTACAGAAAAAAAAGGAAGCTGTACCTTTGTCTGGTTGTATGTATCCATGCCGAATAAGAAAATCTAGAACCACTAGTGCACAGTTTGGTTTAAAGTCATCTTCTGCTATAGCCTCTATCACCTAAAGGTATGAGGAAAATAAAAAAAGCAAAGCTTTGGTCAAGTGGACACCATATTTAGGGTGTGTTAATTCTAGAAATTATTAGGTTACACAGCGTTGTTCAGTGGAAGGCAGGAAAGATATTCTAAGGTCAGAATTGTTAGTGTGGAGCAAGGTTCTGAAATGTCTAGTAGAATTATTGGTGTGTTGCTATATATGGTGGTACGATTAATATGTTGTCTAACTTAGCTTTGATGGGGAACTAGAGCATAATCAAAATAATTGCTGGAGGGGAGTCTGGATTAAAAGGTGTGTTGTCCTGTGTGTCAAGCTCAGCTCATTTATAAACACATTTACCTTTTCTAGAGGCCACAAGTAGAATTCTTGTACTTCTCCATCACCCACACTTGGCTGAAATGTCTCTGGGACTTCCAGGTCAAACACAAACTGACACTCTAGGTAAACAGCCTCTTGACGTGTGTATGAGTAGCTTGAGAGGCAGAGAAGAAAAACAGGTGATATAGGAAGTCATATCAGATAGATAAAACACATTACATATTTTACTCACCATAACCTATATTGTGACTTGTTTAAGTACTAAGCAGCAACCAGAAAAAAGACTCAACAGGGTACAAAATAGCTTATATTTCTCTTGTAAGGTGTATCCAGTCCACGGATCATCCATTACTTGTGGGATATTCTCATTCCCAACAGGAAGTTGCAAGAGGACACCCACAGCAGAGCTGTAATATAGCTCCTCCCCTAACTGTCATAGCCAGTCATTCTCTTGCAACTCTTAACAAGCTAGGACGTTGTAGGAGAGAGTGGTTAAATATAGCTAGTTTATTTTCTTCAATCAAAAGTTTGTTATTTTTAAATAGTACCGGAGTTGTGCTATTTTATCTCAGGCAGTAAATAGAAGAAGAATCTGCCTGAGGTTTCTATGATCTTAGCAGGTTGTAACTAAGATCCATTGCTGTTCTCACATATGTCTGAGGGGATTACACAGATGAGGTAAAACTTCAGCGAGAGAATGGCGTGCAGTTTATTCTGCTATCAGGTATGTGCAGTTATAATTTTTTCTAGAGATGGAAAACACTAGAAAATGCTGCTGATACCGGATTAATGTAAGTTAAGCCTGAATACATTGATTTAATAACGACTGGTATCATGCTTACTCCCAGGGGTAATACCCTTATGATATTGCAATATAAAACGTTTGCTGGCATGTTTAATCGTTTTTATATATGCTTTGGTGATAAAACTTTATTGGGGCCTAGTTTTTTCCACATGGCTGGCTTAAATTTTGACTAGAAACAGTTTCCTGAGGCTTTCCACTGTTGTAGTATAAAAGTTACAGTTGGTGCAGTTAAAATTACAAACTGTGACATCCAGCTTCCCTCAAAGGTCCTCTGAGTGCTATAGGACATCTCTAAAGGGCCCAAAGGCTTTCCAAAGTCGTTTATTGGGGAAGGTAGGGCCACAGCTTGCTGTGGCAGTTGGTTGTGACTGTTAAAAAACGTCTATTTCGTTTTTTTGATCCGTTTTTTGAACTAAGGGGTTAATCATCCATTTGCAAGTGGGTGCAATGCTCTGTTAGCCTATTATACACACTGTAAAATTTTTGTTTGATTTACTGCATTTTTTCACTGTTTTTCAAATTCTGACAAAATTTGTTTCTCTTAAAGGCACAGTACCGTTTTTTTATATTTGCTTGTTAACTTGATTTAAAAGTGTTTTCCAAGCTTGCTAGTCTGTATAAACATGTCTGACATAGAAGAAACTCCTTGTTTATTATGTTTAAAAGCCATGGTGGAACCCCCTCTTAGAATGTGTACCAAATGTACTGATTTCATTTTATGCAATAAAGATCATTTTCTGTCTTTAAAATTTTTTATCACCAGAGGAATCTGACGAGGGGGAAGTTATGCCGACTAACTTTCCCCACGTGTCAGACCCTTTGACTCACGCTCAAATGGCGCCAAGTACATCTAGGGCGCCCATAACGTTTACTTTACAAGACATGGCGGCAGTCATGGATAATACACTGTCAGCGGTATTAGCCAGACTACCTGAACTTAGAGGTAAGCGAGATAGCTCTGGGGTGAGACAAAATGCAGAGCATACTGACGCTTTAAGAACCATGTCTGATACTGCCTCACAATATGCAGAAGCTGAGGAAAGAGAGCTTCAGTCAGTGGGTGATGTTAATGATTCAGGAAAGATACCCGATTCTAATATTTCTACATTTAAATTTAAGCTTGAACACCTCCGCGTGTTGCTTAGGGAGGTTTTAGCTGCTCTGAATGACTGTGATACCATTGCAGTGCCAGAGAAATTGTGTAGACTGGATAAATACTTTGCAGTGCCGGTGTGTACTGATGTTTTTCCAAATACCTAAAAGGTTTACAGAAATTATTAATAAGGAATGGGATAGACCAGGTGTGCCGTTCTCTTCCCCTACTATTTTTAGAAAAATGTTTCCAATAGATGCCACCACACGGGACTTATGGCAGACAGTCCCTAAGGTGGAGGGAGCAGTTTCTACTCAAGTAAAGCGTACTACTATCCCTGTCGAGGACAGTTGTGCTTTTTTTTTTAGATCCAATGGATAAAAAATTAGAGGTTACCTTAAGAAAATATTTGTTAAACAAGGTTTTATCCTACAGCCCCTTGCATGCATTGCCCCTGTCACTGCTGCTGCGGCGTACTGGTTTGAGTCTCTGGAAGAGGCTTTACAGGTAGCGACTCCATTGGATGACATACTTGGCAAACTTAGAGCACTTAAGCTAGCCAATTCTTTTATTCTGATGCCATTGTTCATTTGACTAAACTAACGGCTAAGAATTCTGGTTTTGCTATACAGGCGCGCAGAGCGCTATGGCTTAGATCATGGTCAGCTGACGTGACTTCAAAATCTAAGCTTACTTAACATTCCCTTCAAGGGGCAGACCCTATTCGGGCCTGGTTTGAAGGAGATTATTGCTGATATCACTGGAGGAAAAGGTCATGCCCTTCCTCAGGACAGGTCCAAATCTAGGGCCAAACAGTCTAATTTTCGTGCCTTTCGAAACTTCAAGGCAGGTGCGGCATCAACTTCCTCTAATGCTAAACAAGAGGGAACTTTTGCTCAATCCAAGACTGTCTGGAGACCAATCCAGACCTGGAAAAAAAGTAAGCAGGCCAAAAAGCCTGCTGCTGCCTCTAAGACAGCATGAAGGAACGGCCCCCTATCCGGTAACGGATCTAGTAGGGGGCAGACTTTCACTCTTCGCCCAAGCGTGGGCAAGAGATGTTCAGGATCCCTGGGCGTTGGAAATTATATCCCAGGGATATCTCCTGGACTTCAAAGCTTCCCCCCCAAAAGGGAGATTTCACCTTTCACAATTATCTGCAAACCAGATAAAGAGAGAGGCATTCTTACACTGTGTACGAGACCTCCTAGTTATGGGAGTGATCCATCCAGTTCCAAAGGAGGAACAGGGACAGGGTTTTTACTCAAATCTGTCTGTGGTTCCCAAAAAAGAGGGAACCTTCAGACCAATTTTGGATCTAAAGATCTTAAACAAATTCCTCCAAAGTTCCATCATTCAAGATGGAAACCATTCGTACCATCCTACCAATGATCCAGGAGGGTCAATATATGACTACAGTGGATCTAAAGGATGCTTATCTTCACATTCCGATACACAAAGATCATCATCGGTTTCTCAGGTTTGCCTTTCTAGACAGGCATTACCAGTTTGTAGCTCTTCCCTTTGGATTAGCTACAGCCCCAAGAATCTTTACAAAGGTTCTAGGGTCGCTTCTGGCGGTCCTAAGGCCGTGGGGCATAGCAGTAGCCCCTTATTTAGACGACATCCTGATACAGGCGTCAAATTTCCAAATTGCCAAGTCTCATATGGACGTAGTACTGGCATTTCTGAGGTCGCATGGGTGGAAAGTGAACGAGGAAAAGAGTTCTCTATCCCCACTCACAAGAGTTTCCTTTCTAGGGACTCTGATAGATTCTGTAGAAATGAAAATTTACCTGACGGAGTCCAGGTTATCAAAGCTTCTAAATTCCTGCCGGGTTCTTCATTCCATTCCGCGCCCTTCGGTGGCTCAGTGTATGGAAGTAATCGGCTTAATGGTAGCGGCAATGGACATAGTGCCGTTTGCACGCTTACATCTTAGACCGCTGCAACTATGCATGCTCAGTCAGTGGAACGGGGATTACACAGATTTGTCCCCTCAACTGAATCTGGACCAAGAGACCAGGGATTCTCTTCTCTGGTAGCTATCTCGGGTCCATCTGTCCAAAGGTATGACCTTTCGCAGGCCAGATTGGACAATTGTAACAACAGATGCCAGCCTTCTAGGTTGGGGTGCAGTCTGGAATTCCCTGAAGGCTCAGGGATCGTGGACTCAGGAGGAGTCTCTCCTTCCAATAAATATTCTGGAACTAAGAGCGATATTCAATGCTCTTCAGGCTTGGCCTCAGTTAGCAACTCTGAGGTACATCAGATTTCAGTCGGACAACATCACGACTGTAGCTTACATCAACCATCAAGGGGGAACAAGAAGTTCCCTAGCGATGTTAGAAGTTTCAAAAATAATTTGCAGGGCAGAGATTCACTCTTGCCACCTATCAGCTATCCATATCCCAGGTGTAGAGAACTGGGAGGCGGATTTTCTAAGTCGTTAGACTTTTCATCCGGGAGAGTGGGAACTCCATCCGGAGGTTTTTGCACAACTGATTCATCGTTGGGGCAAACCAGAACTGGATCTCATGGCATCTAGCCAGAACGCCAAGCTTCCGTGTTACGGATCCAGGTCCAGGGATCCCAAGGCGACACTGATAGATGCTCTAGCAGCGCCCTGGTCTTTCAACCTGGCTTATATGTTTCCACCGTTTCCTCTGCTCCCTCGACTGATTGCCAAGATCAAGCAGGAGAGAGCATCAGTGATTCTGATAGCACCTGCGTGGCCACGCAGGACCTGGTATGCAGATCTAGTGGACATGTCATCCTTTCCACCATGGTCTCTGCCTCTGAGACAGGACCTTCTACTTCAGGGTCCTTTCAACCATCCAAATCTAATTTCTCTGAGGCTGACTGCCTGGAGATTGAACACTTGATTTTATCAAAGCGTGGCTTCTCCAAGTCAGTTATTGATACCTTAATACAGGCACGAAAGCCTGTCACCAGGAAAATTTAACATAGGATATGGCGGAATATCTTTATTGGTGTGAATCCAAGGGTTACTCATGGAGTAAGGTCAGCATTCCCAGGATATTATCTTTTCTCCAAGAAGGTTTGGAAAAAGGATTGTCAGCTAGTTCCTTAAAGGGACAGATTTCTGCTCTGTCTATTCTTTTGCACAAGCGTCTGGCAGATGTTCCAGACGTTCAGGCATTTTGTCAGGCTTTAGTTAGAATCAAGCCTGTGTTTAAACCTGTTGCTCCACCATGGAGCTTAAATTTGGTTCTTAAGGTTCTTCAAGGAGTTACGTTTAAACCTCTTCATTACATAGATATCAAACTTTTATCTTGGAAAGTTCTGTTTTTGGTAGCTATTTCCTCGGCTCGTAGAGTCTCTGAGCTATCTGCCTTATAATGTGATTCTCCTTATCTGATTTTTCATACGGATAAGGTAGTCCTGCGTACCAAACCTGGGTTCTTACCTAAGGTGGTATCTAACAAGAATATCAATCAAGAGATTGTTGTTCCATCCTTGTGTCCTAATCCTTCTTCGAAGAAGGAACGTCTATTACACAATCTGGACGTGGTCCGTGCTTTAAAGTTTTACTTACAAGCTACTAAAGATTTTCGTCAAACATCTGCTTTGTTTGTTGTCTACTCTGGACAGAGGAGAGGTCAAAAGGCTTCGGCAACCTCTTTCTTTTTGGCTAAGAAGCATAATCCGCTTAGCCTATGAGACTGCTGGACAGCAGCCTCCTGAAAGGATTACAGCTCATTCCACTAGAGCTGTGGCTTCCACTTTGGCCTTTAAAAATGAGGCTTCTGTTGAACAGATTTGCAAGGCGGCGACTTGGTCTTCGCTTCATACTTTTTCAAAATTTTACAAATTTGATACTTTTGCTTCTTCGGAGGCTATATTTGGGGGAGAGGTTTTACAGGCAGTGGTTCCTTCCATTTAAGTACCTGCCTTGTCCCTCCCTTCATCCGTGTACTCTAGCTTTGGTATTGGTATCCCACAAGTAATGGATGATCCGTGGACTGGATACACCTTACAAGAGAAAACACAATTTATGCTTACCTGATAAATGTATTTCTCTTGTGGTGTATCCAGTCCACGGCCCGCCCTGTCATTTTAAGGCAGGTCATTTTTAAATTTAAACTACAGTAACCACTGCACCCTATGGTTCCTCCTTTCTCGGCTTGTTTTCGGTCGAATGACTGGCTATGACAGTTAGGGGAGGAGCTATATTACAGCTCTGCTGTGGGTGTCCTCTTGCAACTTCCTGTTGGGAATGAGAATATCCCACAAGTAATGGATGATCCGTGGACTGGATACACCACAAGAGAAATAAATTTATCAGGTAAGCATAAGTTGTGTTTTGAGTGGTCTCTGTTTACTGTACTTGCATTTTTGTTATGGCTTTAACACTGTCACAAGCAGCTTTACACTGATATGAAATGGTAGTTTAAATTCTATTTTAAAAGCAAAAACCTAATATGGATCTCATTTGCATATTAGAACCCAGAATACCCTGCTCCAATAGAAACACTCAGCCCTATTTATTAACAAGCCGTTTCTTGCTCTCCCATAATGATCCGGGAATTAGTCCAGAATAATTTAACTCCCCCACCTCTGAGGTGCAGAGAGGTTAGAAAGCAGAGGTCTTCAACTTCTTAATTTGCGGTTTACAGGCTCCCGTTAAAGGGACACTAAGGGATGCATGAAATGTATTGTGCTATCTAATTATGGGTACCACTATTTTGGAACCTAGGTTTCATTGCAAGTATCTGAAGGATAGTTACTTCAGACGTGCAAACAGGTGAGCACTGGAATTTAGTGAAAGTTTTTAACATGGCGGCTCCTATGACTAGAAGGAGAAGTAGAAAAAACTCAATACTATTTTTATAAAGCATATTTAGTGTTTCATGTCCCTTTAATGAGCTTGCTGTGCAAGGGCTCCAATGTTGTATACACAGCTGGATGAATAGAGTCTTCTGTGAGCTTTGGATACTTGTGGGCAAGTGTGTGTTTTATTAAATCGTTTTCAAAGTGAAGGGTTTTTTCACCATCACCTGTATTGTGATAACTGCTGCACGGTTATATTTACCTTTAACGTTGCTCCTTTATAAGTATTTTTAAAAAAAATTAACGTGGGATTGGAATTATTTGGCTGACATTTGGAGTGTGTGTACAGACTGGTAATTAGTGCATTTGTAAATGTTACCATCCTAATGCGGAAGAAGGTAGAGCCAGATTGCTTCTTGTGAAAGTGTAACACACTTAGATCTGGATTTGCACAGATCTTAAGTGTTTTGCACTTTTACAAGAAGAAATCTGGTTCTGAAGATAGCCGAATTCCGCGATCGGCTGCCGCCTTCGGATGGTAACAACATTCACAAATGCACGTCTAGTAATTAATAAAAAATCTAGAACAGAAATGAATTGCTTTTGAGAAATATAATCTTAAATAAAAAAAGCCTGTTTCTTTCATGTAATTGGCAAGAGCCCATGAGCTAGTGACGTATGGGATATACATTCCTACCAGGAGGGGCAAAGTTTCCCAAACCTTAAAATGCCTATAAATACACCCCTCACCACACCCACAATTCAGTTTTACAAACTTTGCCTCCGATGGAGGTGGTGAAGTAAGTTTGTGCTAGATTCTACGTTGATATGCGCTCCGCAGCAAGTTGGAGCCCGGTTTTCCTCTCAGCGTGCAGTGAATGTCAGAGGGATGTGAGGAGAGTATTGCCTATTTGAATGCAGTGATCTCCTTCTACGGGGTCTATTTCATAGGTTCTCTGTTATCGGTCGTAGAGATTCATCTCTTACCTCCCTTTTCAGATCGACGATATACTCTTATTTATATACCATTACCTCTGCTGATTTTCGTTTCAGTTCTGGTTTGGCTTTCTACAAACATGTAGATGAGTGTCCTGGGGTAAATAAATCTTATTTTCTGTGACACTCTAAGCTATGGTTGGGCACTTTATTTATAAAGTTCTAAATATATGTATTCAAACATTTATTTGCCTTGACTCAGAATGTTCAACATTCCTTATTTTTCAGACAGTCAGTTTCATATTTGGGATAATGCATTTGAATTAATCATTTTTTCTTACCTTCAAAAATTTGACTCTTTGGCTCGCGGGGGCTGAAAATGCTTCATTTTATTGCGTCATTCTTGGCGCGGATTTTTTTGGCGCAAAAATTCTTTTCCGTTTCCGGCGTCATACGTGTCGCCGGAAGTTGCGTCATTTTTTTGACGTTATTTTGCGCCAAAAATTTCGGCGTTCCGGATGTGGCGTCATTTTTGGCGCCAAAAGGCATTTCGGCGCCAAATAATGTGGGCGTCTTGTTTGGCGCTAAAAAAATATGGGCGTCGCTTTTGTCTCCACATTATTTAAGTCTCATTATTTATTGCTTCTGGTTGCTAGAAGCTTGTTCACTGGCATTTTTTTCCCATTCCTGAAACTGTCATTTAAGGATTTTGATCAATTTGCTTTATATGTTGTTTTTTCTATTACATATTGCAAGATGTTCCACGTTGCAACTGAGTCAGAAGTTACTTGAGGAAAATCACTGCCCGGGGCTGGAGCTACCAAGCTAAGTGTATCTGCTATAAATTTTTGGTATCTGTTTCTCCAGCTGTTGTTTGTATTGCATGTCATGACAAACTTATTAATGCAGATAAAATTTCCTTTAGTACTGTTATATTACCTGTTGCTGTTCCGTCAACATTTAATTTTCAGAGTGTTCCTGATAAACATAAGAGATTTTATTTTTTAAATCCATTTAGAAGGCTATGTCTGTTATTTCTCCTTCTAGTTTACATAAAAGTCTTTTAAAACTTCTCTTTTTTTCAGATGAATTTTTAAATGAACATCATCGTTCTGATACTGATAATGGTTCTTCTGGTTCAGAAGTTTCTGTCTCAGAGGTTGATGCTGTTAAATCTTTTTATTTGTTCAAGATGGAATTTATTCGTTCTTTATTTAAAGACGTATTAATTGCTTTAGATATAGAGGATTCTGGTCCTCTTGATACTAAATCTAAACGTTTAAATAGGGTTTTTTAAATCTCCTGTATTTATTCCAGAAGTGTTTATTCTCCCTGATGCTTTTTCTGAAGTAATTTCCAGGGAATGGAATAATTTGGGTAATTCTTTTACTCCTTCTAAACGTTTAAGCAATTATATTCTGTGCCATCTGACAGATTAGAGTTTTTTGGGACAAAATCCCTAAGGTTTGGGGCTGTCTCTATTCCTGCTAAAATGTACTACTGTTCTTACGGCAGATAGTACTAAATTTAAGGATCCTTTAGATAAGAAAATGTAATCCTTTCTAAGAAAAGTTTACTTATGTTTAGGTAATCTTCTTAGACCTGCTATATTTTTACCGGATGTTGCTGCAGCTTCATCTTTTTGGTTAGAAGTTTTTAGCGCAACAAGTATCAGATCATAATTTTATAGCATTATTTTTATTCTATAACATGCTAATAATTTTATTGGTGATACCATCTTTTGATATCATTTGAGTTGATGTCAGGTATATGTCTCTAGCTATTTTAGCTAGAAAAGCTTTATGGATTTAACTTGGAATGCTGATATGTCTTCTAAAGTTAACTTTGTTTTTTCCTTTCTTTCCAGGGTAATAATCATTTTTTCGTTCTTTTTCTCATAATAAGGAGCAAAAGCCTGATCCTTCATCCTCAGGAGCGGTTTCAGTTTGGAAACTATTTCCAGTTTGGAATATATCCAAGCCTTATAGAAACCTATAGTCAGCTCCTAAGTACCCATGAAGGTGCGGCCCTTTTTTCCAGTTCAGCTGGTATGGGGCAGATTACGTTTTATTCAAAGGAGTTTGGATCAATTCCGTTCTCAAACTCTGGTTTCAGAACATTGTTTCAGAAAGGTACAGAATTGGCTTCAGTTAAGGCCTCCTGCTAAGAGATTTTTTTCTTCCCGTGTCCCAGTTAACACAGCAAGGCTCAGCATTTCTGAAATGTGTTTCAGATCTAGAGTTGGCTGGAGTAATTATGCCAGTTCCAGTTCTGGAACAGGGGCTAGGGTTTTATTTTATCTCTTCATTGTACCAAAGAAGGTCAATTCCTTCAGACCAGTTCCGGATCTATCAATATTGAATCGTTATGTATACCAACATTCAAGATGGTTACTGTAGGACTATTCTGCCTTTTGTTTAGCAAGGGCATTTTATGTCTACAATAGTTTTGCAGGATGTGTATCTGCATATTCCGATTCATTCAGATCACTTTTAGTGTTTGAGATTCTCTTTTTAGACAAGCATTACCAGTTTTGTGGCTCTACTGTTTGGCCTAGCCTCAGTTCCAAGAATTTTTTTCAAAGATTCTCGGTGCCCTTCTTTCTGTATTCAGAGTACAGGGTTTTTGTATTTCCTTATTTGGACGATTATCTTGGTATTTGCTCAGTCTTCTCATGCGATTCGACTTGTGTTGTTTCTTCAAGATCATGGTTGGAGGATCAATTTACCAAAAAGTTCATTGATTCCTCAGTCAAGGGTAATCTTTCTGGGTTTCCAGATAGATTCAGTGTCCATGACTCTGTCTTTAACAGACAAGAGACGTCTAAATTGTTTTCAGCTTGTCGAAACCTTCAGTCACAATCATTCCCTTCGGTAACCTTATGCATGGAAATTCTAGGTCTTATGACTGCTGCATTGGACGCAATCCCCTTTGCTTGTTTTTCACATGCAACCTCTTCAGCTCTGTATGCTGAATCAATGGTGCAAGGATTACACAAAGATATTTCAATTTATATCTTTAAAACCGATTGTTCGACACTCTCTAACGTGGTGGACAGATCACCATCGTTTAATTCAGGGGGCTTCTTTTGTGCTTCCGACCTGGACTGTAATTTCAACAGATACAAGTCTCACAGGTTGGGGAGCTGTGTGGGGATCTCTGTCGGCACAAGGAGTTTGGGAATCTCAGGAGGTGAGATTACCGATAAATATTTTGGAACTCCATGCAATTTTCAGAACTCTTCAGTTTTGGCCTCTCCTGTAGAGAGAATCGTTCATTTGTTTTCATACAGACAATGTCACAACTGTGGCATACATCATCAAGGAGCGACTCACAGTCCTCTGGCTATGAAAGAAGTATCTCGAATTTTTTTGGTTTGGGCGGATTCCAGCTCCTGTCTAATCTCTGCGGTTCATATCCCAGGTGTAGACAATTGGGAAGCGGTTTATCTAAGTCGCCAAACGTTGCATCCGGGCGAATGGTTTCTTCACCCAGAGGTATTTCTTCAGGTTGTTCAAATGTGGGAACTTCCACAAATAGATCTGATGGCGTCTCATCTAATCAAGAAACTTCCCAGATATCTGTCCAGATCCCGGGATCCTTAGGCGGAGGCAGTGGATGC
This sequence comes from Bombina bombina, assembly GCF_027579735.1. Lineage (NCBI taxonomy): Eukaryota > Metazoa > Chordata > Amphibia > Anura > Bombinatoridae > Bombina > Bombina bombina. The sequence goes on from NC_069510.1 coordinate 41,764,209, forward strand.
ATTATCACTTCCTTGGAAGTATCATCCTGTCTATATCTTTCCGCCTCTAGTTCTTCTTCCAAGAGTAATCTCCAAGATTCTGAAGGAATGCTCGTTTGTTCTGCTGGTAGCTCCGGCATGGCCTTACAGGTTTGGTATGCGGATCTTGTCCGGATGGCCTCTTGCCAGCCGTGGACTCTTCCGTTAAGACCAGACCTTCTGTCGCAAGGTCCTTTTTTCCATCAGGATCTCAAATCCTTAAATTTTAAGGTATGGAGATTGAACGCTTGATTCTTGGTTAAAGAGGTTTCTCTGACTCTGTGATTAATACTATTTTACAGGCTCGTAAATTTGTATCTAGAGAGATATATTATAGAGTCTGGAAGACTTATATTTTTTGGTGTCTTTCTCATCTTTTTTCTTGGCATTCTTTTAGAATACCGAGAATTTTACAGTTTCTTCAGGATGGTTTAGATAAGGGTTTGTCTGCAAGTTCCTTGAAAGGACAAATCTCTGCTCTTTCTGTTCTTTTTCACAGAAAGATTGCTATTCTTCCTGATATTTATTGTTTTATACAAGCTTTGGTTCGTATAAAACCTGTCATTAAGTCAATTTCTCCTCCTTGGAGTTTGAATTTGGTTCTGGGAGCTCTTCAAGCTCCTCCCTTTGAACCTATGTATTCATTGGTCATTAAATTACTTTCTTGGAAAGTTTTGTTCCTTTTGGCCATCTCTTCTGCCAGAAGAGTTTCTGATTTATCTGCTCTTTCTTGTGAGTCTCCTTTTCTGATTTTTCATCAGGATGAGGTGGTGTTGCGAACTTCTTTTGAATTTTTACCTAAAGTTGTGAATTCCAACAACATTAGTAGAGAAATTGTGGTTCCTTCATTATGTCCTAATCCTAAGAATTCTAAGGAGAAATCATTGCATTCTTTGGATGTTGTTAGAGTTTTGAAATATTATGTTGAAGCTACTAAGTCTTTCCGAAAGACTTCTAGTCTATTTGTTCTCTTTTCCGGTTCTAGAAAAGGCCAGAAAGCTTCTGCCATTTCTTTGGCATCTTGGTTGAAATCTTTAATTCATCTTGCCTATGTTGAGTCGGGTAAAACTCCGCCTCAGAAGATTACAGCTCATTCTACCAGGTCAGTTTCTACTTCCTGGGCGTTTAGGAATGAAGCTTCGGTTGATCACATTTGCAAAGTTGCAACTTGGTCCTCTTTGCATATTTTTACTAAATTCTACCATTTTGATGTATTTTCTTCTTCTGAAGCAGTTTTTGGTAGAAAAGTATTTCAGGCAGCAGTTTCAGTCTGAATCTTCTGCTTATGTTTTTTATTAAACTTTATTTTGGGTGTGGATTATTTTCAGCAGGAATTGGCTGTCTTTATTTTATCCCTCCCTCTCTAGTGACTCTTGTGTGGAAAGATCCACATCTTGGGTAGTCATTATCCCATACGTCACTAGCTCATGGACTCTTGCTAATTACATGAAAGAAAACATAATTTATGTAAGAACTTACCTGATAAATTAATTTCTTTCATATTAGCAAGAGTCCATGAGGCCCACCCTTTTTTTGTGGTGGTTATGATTTTTTTGTATAAAGCACAATTATTCCAATTCCTTATTTTTTTTATGCTTTCGCACTTTTTTCTTATCACCCCACTTCTTGGCTATTCGTTAAACTGAATTGTGGGTGTGGTGAGGGGTGTATTTATAGGCATTTTAAGGTTTGGGAAACTTTGCCCCTCCTGGTAGGAATGTATATCCCATACGTCACTAGCTCATGGACTCTTGCTAATATGAAAGAAATGAATTTATCAGGTAAGTTCTTACATAAATTATGTTTTTGTTATTGTGACCCTACTATGGCTAAATAGTTTTTGGTTAAAATTTGGTTCATAGATCCAGACACCTATATTGTGCCATGATAACATTTTGTCAAACCATGTAGTAGTTTTTAATTTAGTTACTTCGAAATGTTTTTTTCTTCCCAAAAATTGTTCCCTAGTTAATGCGTAACCTATTTTGCATGATTGCAATCTTGTTTGGTCTGAAAATTTCTGAATTATTATACAACAAAATATCTGAAATTTTGGGAAAAGTAACTAAAATGTGTGTACTTTATTCTTGAGTGTAGTCAAACTTGAAAGTTTTGTAAAATGTAATAACACACTCTCCTACAACACACTCCATACTACAACACAAACACAAGTCGCGAACCAGTATTGGGTCTTGACCCGTGATGTAAAGAACCTTGCTCTAGTCCATTAGGAGGCAGGCAAACAATACCCAACATACCTACTTTTTGCATGTTACTCTTGTTTATACCTTTTTCCATTAGTGCTTTACATAGAACATATACTTTTCTCAAGGTAAAATAGTAATTTGATGGAATTCATATTCATTTTTATAAAATTCTTAAAGTAATATGATTGAATATGATATAGGTATCATATGTTTAAGATTAATGGGATATTAAAGTGATGGTAAACTTTCTCCTTTAAACTCCATCTAAAATATCACCAACATTCCCGATCAGTTTTTATAATTTATCAGTTGTAATGACGATGCGCTATAACTTACTTTTAAATATAGATACAAAACTCAAATACCCCACACTCCGCCACCCACTTCAAAAGTAATTTTTTCTGTGAGCTAACGGTTTGAACTGTTCTCCAATCAGCGTTCTCCCCACATGACACTTTTGTTGTAGCTAGAATGCTGATTGGACAACAATTCAAACCGTTAGCTCACAGAAAAATTCATTTTTGAAGTGGGCGGCGGAGCGCGGGGAATTTGAATTTCATATCTATATTAAAAAGTAAGTTATAGCGCATCTTCATTACAACCGATGAATTAAACTCCATCTAAAATATCAATAACATTCCGGATCTGTTTTTATTAAGGGGAGAGTTTACCATCACTTTAAATACTGAATACATTTCATGCACCTCTAATTCTGTAAGTGCCGCCATTTTGGAACCTAGGTTTAACTGCTGGGACAAAGCAAATTTTCACTAAAAAAGCAAGCTATGTTAAATGTCCAATTAATTCTAGGATTTCCTGGTTTTCGAATATTTGGATGAAAAGGTAAAACTCTGCTGTTTCCTGCTTAATAGGTTCTTTGATATTTCTACCTTTCTCCTGGATGAAGCGGCTAGGATCTACTCCTGCTTTATGAGCTGTCACATGAAGAAACTGATTTAAAGGCATAAGAAAGTCAAAACTAAATTTGCATGTTTCAGCTAAAGCTTGTAATTTTAACATAGGTTCCATAATCACAGCACCCAGGATTAGATGGAGGGGCATGAAATGTATTTAGTGTTTAGACTGCTGCTACTTAGCGTCACTTAGCGCCTCCGCCACCTCAGATCTGATCAAGATGATCGACAAGCCCTTCTGTCGTGCAATGGGTTGCGCAAGACCAGAGGGCACGGCTGTTAACCTGTCAGTCGAGCATTTGATAAATGGGGACCCATGAGAATATATCATGCTGGTTAATATATTAATATTTTGGTTTCTTAATGGTGTTTGTATTTGATTGCATCATCAACAAAACCAAAAGGATGCTGAACTTAACCATTGGCTTTGCAGCTATGCCAAATTACTAATTGTAAGCTGTTAAAAGATTATGCAAAACATCCTGGGAGTATCAGTACCTGACAGTTCCTGCAGCTTTGGCTGTGGCTGCAAGGGATTCTGGGATACATGCTTCTTCTGTACACTCTTTGATAAGGGTCTCCCACACCCCAGATCCAGCAGATATTCCTCCTGCTGCCTGAGAAAATTATAATATATATATAGCTCTGCATCTGGGCTAATAAACAGAAATAAATACAAACCCACTACCAAGGTTTACATGGTCTGCTTTGGCCCTCTTTTCCTTTGTTTCTAAAGGATATAGTTAAACATATACCAACATGAGCAAGTGAGATTATAGGAGCCAAGAAAATGAATCTACTGTATTTAAAATGTAACACTGATGGAACCAATGTAGTAAACAGGACATGCACAACCATTAGGTAAAATGCTGTAATATTTAGAATGTTTGCTTGTAAAGAGTATAGATAAGGTGTGTTTAGCACACAAGCAAAAATATTTCTCAATAGCCTATTCTTTACCAACAACAATTATACTTTGTTTTATTTTTACTGTAGGCTAACTTTGTCTATATGCTCCTTAACATTAAATTATACTTTCCCCATAAATTAGTCTCTTAAATGTTTATCTTAAGGCAAATTAGGGACAGCTATAAAGAAGCCCCTGCTCATATCAGCCAATAACAGTACATCATGTAGGAGGGTCAGGGTTCTATATTCCACATAATGCACCTCAGCCTTTGGGGGGGGGGGGGGGGGGGGGGGTTCAGAGATAAATTACAGGAAGATAAGGCACTATAAATAATGAAAGTGCATGGCAAAGTTTTTTAATTATTCAGAACCGAACATTTTATGGTGAATTAAATGACCATTAAATACAGTAATATTGCATAATCAATAAGTGCATACTAAAGACAATGAAATAGCCCTTACTCTGAATTTTAAATGAACAGTAGATTTTTTTCCAGACACATTTTAAAATGTATTTCAATTTGCCAGCCCCCCGTACCATGTGACAGCTATCAGCCAATTACACACACACACATGTATACACTGTAAACTCTTGCACATGTTCAGTAGTAGCTGGTGCCTATTAAAGTGTGTATTTAAAGAGACTGCAAAATATGATCATGAAAGTAAATTGGAAAGTCTCTTAAAACTGTCTTTTCTATTAGAATGATAGAAGTTTAATTTTGACTTTAGTGTCTCTTTAAAGGGCTACTAAACCTGATTTTATTCTTTCATGATTCAGATAGAGCAAGCAATTTTAAGCAACTTTCTAATTTACTCCTATTATCGAATTTTCTTTGTTCTTTTGGTATATTTATTTGAAAAAGCAGCAATGGAAGCTCCCATTTTAGGTTCAGCACCTGGGCTCCCTTGCTAATTGGATGGATAAATGTAGCCACCAATCAGAAAGCACCAACCAAAAATGGGCCAGCTCCAAAGCTTTCATTCCTGCTTATTCAACTTAAGATACCAAGAGAACCAAGTTAAACTGATAATAGGAGTAAATTAGAAAGTTGCTTAAAATTGCATGCTCTATCTGAATCATGAAAGAAATGTTGTCTTAGTATTCCTTTAAATTTTCTTTATTTTGCACTTGGAATGAATTTACAGAATACACAGAATTTAAGTATCTGTCTACCAGCCTTCTCCGTGTCCCCTTCTGCTTTTGAGTGTTCTCTACATATCTAACCCCTATTTCAAACAACCTGTTTGCACCCAGCTTCGCAATATGGTAATATCTGGCATCTAAGTGTAATTTTGACAATGCTCTGATCCAACACTATTGCTGCATGAACCACTCACCAGATTATCCAGTAGTCCCGGATACGAAGGTTTAGTCAGAGATCTCCGAGCGATCCACATAAAGATGTCTGTTCCTCTACGCAGGAAACCGTTAACATGCACCCCATAACGAGGCACTCCAAGCAGTGCTGGTGAGAGAGAAAAATATACGGGGAGGTTTGAAAGAGAATAAATGATGGTAAAGAAGGGGATGGATAGGAGATATAGAGAAGGATTAAGAGGGGAATGTCTGGAGGAAAGGATACGCAGAAGTGGAGAGGGAAATGGGGATAGCGGGTTTGGCAAGAAGTTAGTGGGCAGGAGAAAGTTATGTTGGTTTAAAAGGTGAGTGAGTTAGAAGGGAGGAAAGTTACTGAGCGGAAGGTCATTAGTGAACAGTGTGGGAGAGATCCGAGAGGGGTTGGATAAGAAAAGGAGGGTGAGCTAGAGACACGTTCAGGATATAGTAATAGAGGGAGTGATGAGAAAAAAAAGAGACTGTCGATAATGAGTGCCAGCTCTTCACGTCTAGCATTATGACACTCACGTGTGGCTGCTCGTTCCATGCTGAGGAGAGGAGTAGGGTCTGAAAACTGACCTTTCACATCGTAGTGCTGAGGAAGAGAGCAGTTGTGAGTTATTCCTCATAGCACCAGCCGCTCACCCCTCAATGTTGTAGCTAATTACACAGTCTGAGCCAGGGAAGTATCTGCCATATTACCAATTTTCCATATAATGAATCCCCACCTCGTTCCTCCACTCCTGCAGACAAGGGAAGATTCCCTGACTCCTCAGGGACTCCATCACCTCCTGAAGAGCCGTTGTCCTTTCCTGGGGGGATTTCAAATGAGCATTCAGTTCCAGACATCCAGAGGAGCCCTCGCTGAGTCTGAATACAGCTGGGTACCGAGAGAAGTGTTGAGCAACAGTTTGTACTGCCCAACCTATTCGCTGTCCCTGTACGCAGACAGGGAGGAGATCTGTGAGACACATATACAATAGAAGAAAAACAGCCAATGAACGAACACTCTGCCAACAGGCACATATACACTGCAGGAAACACAGAGGCTCCCTTATACAGACACATACTGTAAGAGACCTTATAGGGGGGGTGGGTTATACAGCGACTGTGTACCATCACAAAAGAGACATTGGTAAAACAGAGAGGGTGTGTTATACAAAGATTTTGTGCCATTGGTTATACAGAGACAGTTAATCATTACAGAGGAGTGATACATGGGGTGTTATGCAGAAAATGTGTGCCATTGCCCAAGAGACCTGTGTTATACATAGACTGTGAATCATTACAGAAGAGAACATGGGTTATACAGGGGTGCCATTACTAAACAGGACCCTAGTAATACATGGAGGTGATATACAAAGACTATCATTACAGAAGATACAGGAATATATTAAGGAATTGTGTTATACAGAGATTCTGTGCCATCACAAGATAGAGACAGATAATACAGAGAGGGTGTGTTATACAGAGAATATGTGCCATTACACAAGAGAACTTGGCTATACAGAATGTGTGTGTTATACAGGGATTCTGTGTCATTACTGAAGAGATATGGGTTATACAGAGACTGTGGATCATTACAGACAAGAAGTAGGTAATACAGAGAGAATAAGATATTCTATGCCATTACAGAAGAGATCTGGGTTATACAGGTTATACAGAAGAGGCTTCTGAAGACTAAGATTCATTACAGAAGAGCTCTGGGTTATACAGAGGGTGTAAATCATTACAGAAGAAGTATGGGTAATACAGAGGAAGTGTGTTATATAGAGATTATATGCCATAATAAATCTAGGTCTACAGATAGGTGTGTTATACAGAGAATGTGTGCCATTACACAAGAGAAATTGGCTATACAGAACGTGTGTGTTATACAGGGATTCTGTGTCATTACTGAAGAGATATGGGTTATACAGAGACTGTGGATCATTACAGACAAGAAGTAGGTAATACAGAGAGAATAAGATATTCTGTGCCATTACAGAAGAGATCTGGGTTATACAGAAGAGGCTTCTGAACTTGTTATACTGAGACTTATTACAGATGAGCTCTGGGTTATACAGAGGGTGTAAATCATTACAGAAGAAGTGTGTTATACAGAGATTATATGCCATAATAAATCTAGGTCTACAGATAGGTGTGTTATACAGAGAGTGTGTGCCATTACACAGGAGACCTGCTGGGTTATACAGAGATTGTATTACAAGACAGGAGGCATTGTGTGTCAGTATACAACACACTTGGGTTATACAGAGATTGTATTACAAGACAGGAGGCATTGTGTGTCAGTATACAACACACTTGGGTTATACAGAGATTGTATTACAAGACAGGAGGCATTGTGTGTCAGTATACAACACACTTGGGTTATACAGAGATTGTATTACAAGACAGGAGGCATTGTGTGTCAGTATACAACACACTTGGGTTATACAGAGATTGTATTACAAGACAGGAGGCATTGTGTGTCAGTATACAACACACTTGGGTTATACAGAGATTGTATTACAAGACAGGAGGCATTGTGTGTCAGTATACAACACACTTGGGTTATACAGAGATTGTATTACAAGACAGGAGGCATTGTGTGTCAGTATACAACACACTTGGGTTATACAGAGATTGTATTACAAGACAGGAGGCATTGTGTGTCAGTATACAACACACTTGGGTTATACAGAGATTGTATTACAAGACAGGAGGCATTGTGTGTCAGTATACAACACACTTGGGTTATACAGGCATCGTGTACAGGGATTGACTGTGAGTAAGGAGGGAATGGTTTAATTGAGACTGCATGTGTTATACAGAGGTTATATTTTTATGTGGTAGAGGGATAGCAAGTACAGACACTGTATGAGTGCAGACTAGTGTTATGTTATAAAGAAGTTGCATGTGTGTTATAAAGAGAGGGCTTGTTATACACAGTTATCTCACTCTTTTCTCTCCTGTTCATTCTCAGCAGCAGCTCCAACACTTTCTCTGACCAGCTAAGTGCTGCCATGATGAGACCTTCAGCACAGATAGCTTCTTCCTGCTGAGGGATCTCATGCCAGTCATGTGATCCTGGTGTCACGTGGTACTGAGCTCTGGCCCACATGGTCGTCACGTGACAGAGAAAGTCACTGAGCAGGAAATTTAAAACGTATGTGCTGGGGTTCCCCTTTGAATACACGAGAGCAGTGGAGGATTTAGACTTTTTATATAGCAGACAATATGTGATAACGGGAGGTGGATGAGCAGTGTAAAATAAACACAAATAAAAGTAAGAATACATATTTGTTAGTATTTATAAATGTCACAGCTATGCTAGAGTACCTAATATGTTTGTTTAAAGGCGGAGGAAAAAACACAGTGATAAATATATTAATTTATTTTTGTTTTGCTTTTGTCTTTGAAATTACATTTTGCTGAATTTATAGCTGCATGTTTTGTTGAGGAACAATGTAAATTAAAAATGGTAAAATACTTGTAGCAAGATCAATACATGAGGTTTTACAATTGTGGGCAATGAGAATGAACTTGTTTATTCTCTTCTGCTTTATTTTTCACAACGCACATTTCCTTTATTCTGTGGTTTTCTATGGTTCTTCTTTCTTTTGCCTGCTGTCCTTGCATGTCTTTTGTCTGCCATATATGTGAGCATGCGCCTCTTTTGTCTGCCATCCATGTAAGCATACACCTCTCTTGTCTGATATATATGTGAGCATGCGCCTCTCTTGTCTGCCATCCATGTGAGCATGCACCTCTCTTGTCTGATATATATATGTAAGCATGCGCCTCTCTTGTCTGCCATCCATGTGAGCATGCACCTCTCTTGTCTGATATATATATGTGAGCATGCGCCTCTCTTGTCTGATATATATGTGAGCATGCGCCTCTCTTGTCTGCCATCCATGTGAGCATGTGCCTCTTGTGTGCTATATATGTGAGCACGCGCCTCTCTTGTGTGCTATATATGTGAGCACGCGCCTCTCTTGTGTGCTATATATGTGAGCATGCGCCTCTCTTGTCTGCTATATATGTGAGCACGCGCCTCTTGTCTGCCATATATGTGGCAGCTGTGTGAGTATTAGCCTCTCTCGCCAGTTCTCCCTTTTATGTGTGTCTGTTGCCTGACTACTGTGTGAGTATGCACCTCTCTTGCCTGACTGCTGTGTGAGCATGCGCCTCTCTTGCCTGACTGCTGTGTGAGTATGCGCCTCTTTTGCCTGACTGCTGTGGTTGTATGTGCCTCTCTTGTCTGACTGCTGTGTGAGTAATGTATGCGCCTCTCTTGCCTGGCTGCTGTGTGAATATGCGCCTCTCTTGCCTGGCTGCTGTGTGAGTATGCACCTCTTTTGCCTGGCTGCTGTGTGAGTATGCGCATCTTTTGCCTGGCTGCTGTGTGAGTATGCGCCTCTTTTGCCTGGCTGCTGTGTGAGTATGCGCCTCTCTTGCCTGGCTGCTGTGTGAGTATGCGCCTCTTTTGCCTGGCTGCTGTGTGAGTATGCGCCTCTCTTGCCTGGCTGCTGTGTGAGTATGCGCCTCTTTTGCCTGGCTGCTGTGTGAGTATGCGCCTCTCTTGTCTGACTGCTGTGTGAGTAATGTATGCGCCTCTCTTGCCTGGCTGCTGTGTGAATATGCGCCTCTCTTGCCTGGCTGCTGTGTGAGTATGCGCCTCTCTTGCCTGGCTGCTGTGTGAGTATGCGCCTCTTTTGCCTGGCTGCTGTGTGAGTATGCGCCTCTCTTGCCTGGCTGCTTTGTGAGTATGCGCCTCTTTTGCCTGGCTGCTGTGTGAGTATGCGCCTCTCTTGCCTGGCTGCTGTGTGAGTATGCGCCTCTCTTGCCTGGCTGCTGTGTGAGTATGCGCCTCTCTTGCCTGGCTGCTGTGTGAGTATGCACCTCTTTTGCCTGGCTGCTGTGTGAGTATGTGCCTCTCTTGCCTGGCTGCTGTGTGAGTATGCGCCTCTCTTGCCTGGCTGCTGTGTGAGTATGCGCCTCTCTTGCCTGGCTGCTGTGTGAGTATGCGCCTCTCTTGCCTGGCTGCTGTGTGAGTATGCGCCTCTTTTGCCTGGCTGCTGTGTGAGTACGCGCCTCTCTTGCCTGGCTGCTGTGTGAGTATGCGCCTCTTTTGCCTGGCTGCTGTGTGAGTATGCGCCTCTCTTGCCTGGCTGCTGTGTGAGTATGCGCCTCTCTTGCCTGGCTGCTGTGTGAGTATGCGCCTCTCTTGCCTGGCTGCTGTGTGAGTATGCGCCTCTCTTGCCTGGCTTCTGTGTGAGTATGCGCCTCTCTTGTCTGGCTGCTGTGTGAGTATGCGCCTCTTTTGCCTGGCTGCTGTGTGAGTATGCGCCTCTCTTGCCTGGCTGCTTTGTGAGTATGCGCCTCTCTTGTCTGGCTGCTGTGTGAGTATGCGCCTCTTTTGCCTGGCTGCTGTGTGAGTATGCGCCTCTCTTGTCTGGCTGCTGTGTGAGTATGCGCCTCTCTTGCCTGGCTGCTTTGTGAGTATGCGCCTCTCTTGCCTGGCTGCTGTGTGAGTATGCACCTCTCTTGTCTGGCTGCTGTGTGAGTATGCGCCTCTCTTGCCTGGCTGCTGTGTGAGTATGCGCCTCTCTTGTCTGGCTGCTGTGTGAGTATGCGCCTCTCTTGTCTGGCTGCTGTGTGAGTATGCCCCTCTCTTGTCTGGCTGCTGTGTGAGTATGCGCCTCTCTTGTCTGGCTGCTGTGTGAGTATGCGCCTCTCTTGTCTGGCTGCTGTGTGAGTATGCGCCTCTCTTGTCTGGCTGCTGTGTGAGTATGCGCCTCTCTTGTCTGGCTGCTGTGTGAGTATGCGCCTCTCTTGTCTGGCTGCTGTGTGAGTATGCGCCTCTCTTGTCTGGCTGCTGTGTGAGTATGCGCCTCTCTTGGCTGGCAGCTGTGTGAGTATGCGCCTCTCTTGTCTGGCTGCTGTGTGAGTATGCGCCTCTCTTGGCTGGCAGCTGTGTGAGTATGCGCCTCTCTTGGCTGGCAGCTGTGTGAGTATGCGCCTCTCTTGTCTGGCTGCTGTGTGAGTATGGCAGCTGTGTGCGCTTCAAACCCCAGAGGACGTGTCAGGCACGTCCTTGGTCATTAACTGACACCCAAATGAGGACGTGCCTGACACGTCCTTGATCGTTAAGGGGTTAAAATTTGTCAGCAACAATCTACTGCTCATTTGAAGTTCAGACTAAGTGCTATTGCATTGTCTTTTTATCTTGCATTTGTTGTGTATGCAAATCTACTGTATTTACTGGTCCTTTTAAATATTTTTCTAACCCGCACTTAAAGGGACACTAAACCCAATTTCTTTCTTTCATGATTCAGATAGAGCAGCAACTTTCTAATTTACTCCTATTATCAATTTTTCTTCGTTCTCTTGCTATCATTATTTAAAAAGCAGGAATGTGATGCATAGGAGTCGGCCCATTTTTGGTTGAGAACCTGGGTTATGCTTGCTTATTGGTGGGTAAATGTCAGCCTCCAAATAAGCAAGCGCTATCCATGGTGCTGAACCTAAAATGGGCATTCCTGCTTTTTAAATAAATATAGCAAGAGAACGAAGAAAAATTGATAATAGGAGTAAATAGAAAGTTGATTACAATTTTATGCTTTATCTGAATAATGAAAGAAAAAAATGTGGGTTTAGTGTCGCTTTTAAACATGCTGACATTTTTGGGGGGGTTTTGAATGAAAATATCTAAATCCATTCAACTTGATATTGAAACTAATAGGAAATAAATATTAATGCAAAACACACCCCTACAGACAATTAGTTCATAGCTTTCACTGTTGTATGAGTGCCGCATCTACATCAGCATGCAAATAGGGTTTTTACAGGACAGTCCAGTATTTCAGCAGGTTGTGCAGTAAAATCTATGTGAAAATACTGAACACTTACTTAAAGGGACACTGAACCCAATTTTTTTCTTTCATAATTCAGATAGAGCATGACATTTTAAGCAACTTTCTAATTTACTCCTATTATCAATTTTTCATCGTTCTCTTGCTATCTTTATTTTAAAAGCAGCAATGTAGATCTTAGCAGCCAGCCCATTTTAGGTTCAGCACCATGGATAGCGCTTGCTTATTGGAGGATTACATTTACCCACCAATGAGCAGGCATAACCCAGGTTCTCAGCCAAAAATGGGCCGGCTGCTATAAATAAAGATAGCAAGAGAACAAAGAAAAATTGATAATAGGAGTAAATTAGAAAGTTGCTTAAAATTGCATTCTCTATATGAATCATGAAACAAAAAATTGGGGTTTAGTGTCCCTTTAAATGTCCATTCTTTTTAACTTTCCCTGAGTGGCAGCTAAAATGTAAGGGAACGAAGTGACACTGTACTGATAATGGCAGCCAAGGAGTGTTAAAAAAAAAAAAAAATCACTTTACTGTTACTTGCCGTTATGCGGATGTTAAACAGAAATGAAACCCAACATTTTTCTTTCATGATTCAGGTAGAACATAACATTTTAAACAACTTTCTAATTTACTTATATTATCAATTGTGATTTATACTCGTGGTATCCTTTATTGGAAGGTGCAGCAATGCATTACTGGGAGTTAAATGAACCAATGACAACAGGCATACGTGTTCAGACACCAATCAGCAGCTAGCTCATTGCTCCTGAGCCTACCACGGTATGATTTTCATCAAAGGATGCCAAGAGAACGAAGCAAATTAGATATTAGAAACAAATTCAAAAGTTATTTCAAATTGCATGCTGTATCTGAATCAGGAAAAAAAATTGTGTTTCATGTCCCTTTAAAGCTCTGCTCTGTGTGTTACGTGTAGGGGTAAGATTTCTGTGTGTGCTACTGGCAGTAAAGGGAGGGTTTAAAATAATCACTACTGTGTGTGTTACTGGCAAAAAGGTAAAACAAAATCTAGTATGTTCCTGGCAGCCAAGGGGATACAACTAATACTCAGTTGAAAAATAAATAAATCTGTACATTGAAGTCAAGAGGTGGGGGGCTATGTGTAACCCCATCTACCAACTCTGCCAAATCACCTAGAGATGTCCTTTATTTTGTGCAGTACAGCTGCCAACCCTATATACAAACAGAAAGTACTTTTATAGTATTGAAAGATACAAAATACACCCTTTAGCTGCAACAAAGAGAAATGTGTCCCTGTAAAAAACACTTGTATAAAGCTGAATCACCTTATTATTATTATTTATTTGTATAGCGCTGCCATGTTCCGTAGCGCTGGGTACAATGATAGGGGTATACAATGACAAGGATTTGTGATAAAAAAACAAGAGGAAGAGGGCCCTGCTCCGGAGAGCTCACACTCTATAGGTTTAGGGTATAGAGACATAAGGTTGGGGGTAGCTTGTCACATCGGTTGTAGTTGCAGCAGTGAGTCAGGCAGTTCATGTATTAGTTTGGTTTGGATGAGGGATGGAGGGGAGATGGTACGCCTCTCTGAATAGGTGGGTTTTCAAGGAGCGTCTGAAGCTATACAAGGTTGGAGACAGTCTTATGGAGCGGGGTAGAGAGTTCCAGAGGACAGGAGCAGCACGTGTGAAGTCTTGGAGGCGGGAGTGGGACGTAGAGATAACCGGAGTGGAGAGACGTAGGTCAGAGGTTGATCGAAGAGGACAGGATAGGGAATATTTTACGATGAGAGAGGAAATATAGTTGGGAGTTAGACTGTTGAGTGCTTTGTAAGTTAGGGTTAATACTTTAAATTGTATTCTGGAGTGTGTCTCACCTTATGCATGAGACACACAAGTTACAGTAAGGATACTACGTCATCAGTAACCATTCATGTGCTGCAGTATCAATATGAATAACAGTTTTACTTAACCTTTAAATCCTAATCTCTCTTGTGAGTTGAATCTCAGGTACCTTCATCTTTACACCTCTGATACTTCCCATCGCTTCATGCCGTTTTGATCCTATAATTTCTCAGCAGAATCTCTTGTTCCTTTGTGTTTAGGTCCTAATCTCTCTAACTTAAAGCATGTCATTTTAAGACTACCGACCCTGCAGTACTGTGTGTGTTAGCTCTTGAAAAGGTATTAAACACACAGTAGAAGTACTGATTAAGACCCGCAGAACACTGTTGGTCCTGAGCGGAAACCACTACTGATCCAATAAGCAGCGCTAGTTAGGATTTGCAGTAGTTTCTGCTCAGGACCTGCAGTGCTCTGCAATACCTCTGAGCCGCCACTAATTATCTAGAGCAGAAGAATACAAGTTACAATGAATATAGTTATGTTGGTCATCAAACCATATTGTGTTAGTAATGCTTATTGAGAGTCTCATAATTGGTATGTAATCTAGGAATTAGGTAGTTTTGTCACTGTTGGCTAAACCAAATCCCTGTATATACGCTGTATTATGGGGGGCAATAGGTGTTGGGAACATGAGAATTAGTTTTCTCAGTGTGTAGTTACTATTTCCTGAGATAGTAGTGAACTGGTGTAATGGTTGAGGTTGCTTGGCCATCTTTTTCTTTATGGATGCAATATACTAGTCGCACCTGGTAATCTTTAAATGTCTTGTTTTGTTTATTGTACAAATTGTGTCACACCAGGTTGTTCTTGTGAGACACATTCTCTCTCTGCATTGGGTTTCCTGCCTTTGGCACTATATATTTGCGCTAGACACAGTCATCTTTGCTCATTTGTTGGACGTGTTTCCTAGGGTGCGCTACTACTCGCTTGATATTGAATCCTCTGTAGTTAACTTTGCTTTTCTCAACTATGTTTAGGTTGTTGAGACTGCTGCTCAGTTTCAATGTTCTTTTACCCCTTACCTGGCTTTAGACTAATCTTATGGATAACCCCAGTGCTGTTTCTGTCTGCATAGTTGTCTACCTGGCTTGCCTAACCATTGCTTTATATTATCCCTGGTACTACTTTATCTGTACTGTTTCCTGCTATACCCTCCCTGACTGTGAGATATCTCTTTTTATTGGGTCATGGTCTGGGCTTTACCCAGCATGTCATATCTGCATAGTTAATAAGGAAACAAAAAAGGAGGCGCCACAATAGTGTGAATACGTCAAATATCGTTGTCCCTGCACATATCAAGATATCACTTACTAGATGTAAAGCACTTGATAAGTGCCACAAGTGCGAGCTGGATCATCAATAGCTGCCCAGCGAGCTATCCTCCCAAGATATGTGTCGGCTCACTCGATACTGATGACAGGATCCAGTCAAATGGGTAGGACAAGAGATTCCTCTCAGAGTGATATGTCAGCAAACACTCGTGAAATGTCCATATATATAATAAATTATAACTGAATAAAAACTTTGTGATGTCCAAGAGTGAAATAAAATAGGTAGTTTATTTGATACCCAATCCACTACGCGTTTCTCGGTATAACAACCGTTTCATCAGGTGTAAGTATCATATCTGCATAGCACACACATACCTTTTATAACCTTACTAACCAGTGGTTTATAGGATAATAGGATTCCAAGTATTATTTTTTGTCTCTCTTTTTTCCTAGTTCTATATCTACATGCAGTATAAAGACAACAGCCTGCTAATTACCGTGCAGTTAAATTATATATACAATAAGTGGGCCATTATCTCAACTCTAAGATAGAGGGTGTGTAATATCAGGCCTGTGCCCTATTTATATTTCCATAAATATAATTACGCACTATTTGGTTGTCTTTTCTTTTGTGCTGATAAGAAAGCATAAGTAAAACTGGCATAATAGTATCTATGTAAATCTATTAATGTATTGTATCTTTATGCCATTTGTAATTCTTGAATGTGCACCTACTACTGTAATGATATAGATATATATTTTTTTTTTTGCTGTATCTACTCTGATGTTAAGAGTCTATACAATTCTATGACTATACTTGTACAAACTCTATTTCATTATTGCTTGTAGTAATGATATACGTATTATTTTTATTTTCGTCCTTTCTGTATTTGGTGCTTTTTATTTATTATCTGTATACATGTAAAAAAACAATACTCTGAGCAGGCGGACAAAGATCGCCAGAATTCAACCCGATCGAGTACGATCGGGTTGATTGACAACCCCCTTCTGGCGGCCCATTGGCCGCAAATCTGCAGGGGGCGGCATTGCACCAGCAGCTCTTGTGAGCTGCTGGTGCAATGCTGAATACGGAGAGCGTATTGCTCTCCGCATTTAGCGAGGTCTTGCGAACCTGATCCGCACTGTCGGTCTGCAAGACCTTTGATAATTCGGCCTCATTGTTTTTAATAGCCGGTGTGAGGCTTTTTATTGTTATTTTTAATAAATAAATTTGATATTACTACTTAGAGTCTGATAGTTATATGGGCTATTTGGAGCTATGAGTTCCAGAGTTGGGAATACAGTGAGCTGAGCCAATGGAATTGTTCAGCCTTCTCCATACAGCACATTGGGGTTATTCTACCTTTGTGGGTAGATATCAATTGGAGATCTTTACACGTTGCCTGTATTAGGGTGATCTGTACCATGTATCACATTATATGACTTGTGTGAAGCTGACCTTTTTATGGGAAGAATTGCTGCCTTTAGGGATATATTGTGGAGGACTGCACTTCCCTGCTTCAGTTTGAAGAAACTCTAACTCTAAAAAATAAAGTTTCTTTTACCATTTGGGACTCAGAGTATATATATTTCACAATTGTATTTTTTTTTTTTTTTTTATGATTTAGATTTTGTAGGTGTGCCCCCTAAAGGTTCCAGAATTGTTAAAGGGACAGGTAAAGACTAAGATTTTTATATAAAATATTTATTTATTTGTAATGAAACAGCTATGCAATATACTTTCATTATTTATTTTCCCCCTTTTCATGTAATTTAGCTCTGAATTTTGAGCAATTTTTTAATTCTCACAACTTGAAATGTACCCTGCTGACTTCTTAAGGTTAACTCTGCTACATATCAGTCCCTAATTGGATCAGAAAACAATTGCAAAACAATGCAGTTTTATATTAACTTTATGGCCACTGCTAGCCCTGTTGTCTGTGGATTAAAGCCCTGATTGGCTCCTCCAAATGAGGCAAACAGTGAGTGGAGTTTGGCTAATGAAAAATAATTGTAGTAAAAAGGATGTTAATTTGTTTTTAAAATGTTATGACTTGGCTGATGTGTTATTCTATAGCAACAAAACAGAAATGTCTTGTAATTACAAGGTGTTTACTGTCCCTTTAATTATATAAAAGTCTTAGCATCATGCTACACAAATTAAACTACTATACAGATGAAGATAATATTGCATGAGTTAGGGTAATTATAATTTCAGGAAATCTGGTTTATAGACTTTCATTAAAAAAATATATTTTTTTAATCCCGACCCCATTAAGTGCAACCTGGTATAATTGTACTAACTTTAAAACTTTCTATGCATAGTAGGTAAGGAGATATAAAGGGAAATGAATCCCAACATTTTTCTTTCATGATTTAGGTAGAACATACAATTTTAAACAACTTTCCACTTTACTTTTTTTAATTAAATTTACTACATTCTCTTGGTATGAGCCAAGACAATCGGTAGATATATGCAGCCACCAAACAGCAGCTAGAACCTAGGTTCTTTGCTGTTCCTGAGCTTACCTAGATAAACCTTTCAGCAAAGGATAACAAGAGAAGGAAGCAAATTAAATAATAGAAGTAAATTGAAAAGTTGTTTAAAATTGTATTATCTGCATAAATCATAAATGTCTAATGATGACTTTACTGTCCCTTTAAAGAGAAGTATTCAAAGGATATGCCTTACGCATTTTGCAGCCCCCTGTTTTTTTTTTTGTTTTTTTTTTAATATAAAAAAATAGGTGACTTGGATATTTATGGAAGGTCTACAGTATTAGAAAGTTCATCTTCCACAACCACCAGTCTAGCTGGACAACCATCTCCTTGTATATAACTTTATACACAGGGGTTGTTATATCATAAAAAAGTCACTTAAATTCGGCATTGCATCTTGATGAGGACACCAGTCACAGGTGTAATAAGTTGCCTTTTGAATACCAGCTTGCATGGCCTAGAGCTGCCCGGTGCATAATTCCTCGTTAACCATCCACCGTGTCTTCACTGTCCTCATTACAGCCTATACTGAGAACTGAGATGTCCACCAAAGTGCATTGAGCGTCCTGGGTCAGCCTCCGGCTGGCCATGCGTTCCCTGCTTGATACCATTGCCTGGCGGATGCAGTTCACCCATTGCTGCTTGTTAAATGTGTCATTGGCTTGTAGCGTATGCGACTGTCCTCGTGATCGGTCCTGAAAACTCACGCGGAAAATGTTCTTAGCTGAAGTTAAAAAAATAAATTAAAAAAAGTATGAATGACAATGAAAACCTCCAATTTAAAACAAATATTTTTTGCTTGAAATAAATATAAATACATAAATAAAAAAAACAGAAAATGTATGTGCAGAACTGATTTCTAGGTGTAGATTTGTAGACTGCTTTATTTGAAAATCAGGAATGCTAGCTTAGGAGCCGGCTCGTTTATGGTTCAACACCTGGGTAGCGCTTGCTGATTGGTAACTAATTGTAGCACTACCCAGGGTGCTGAACAAAAAATGGGCCAGCTCCTAAGCTTACATGCCTGCTTTTTCAAATAAAGATACCAAGAGAACGAATAATATTTTATAATAGAAGTAAATTAGAAAGTTACTTAAAATTGCTGCTGTATCTGAATAATTAAAGACAAAATTTGGGTTTCATGTCCCTTTAAAGTAGAAACTTAAAATGCTTTGATGTGTAAATGGGTTAAACAAATGGTTAAAGGGATAGTAAAGTCCAAATGAAACGTACACGAGTCAGATAGGGCGTGCCATTTTAAACAACAGGGTAAGTGCTGCCTGTATAGATGTTGCATGCACCTTGTTTTAACTTCTCATTTAAGAGACCTAATAAAACTGCTGTATAAAACAGAACATTTTCAATCTTTGCATATAAATATGTTTTATTATTTGCCCATTGACTTAAAGGGATTCTAACCCCAATTTTTTTTCTTTAATGATTCAGTTAGATAATGCCATTTTAAGCAACTTTTGTAATCTACTATTATCATTTTTTTTGTTCTCTTGGTATCTTTATTTGAAAAAGCAGGAATGTAAAGCTTACGAGCCGGCCCATTTTAGGTTCAGAACCCTGGATAGCGCTTGCTTATTGGTGGCTACATTTAGCTAACCAATAAGCAAACATAGTCCAGGTTCTGTTTAAATCGGTTTAAAATTCAGGAGCCAGTAAGAATATTTAGGAGCCAGACATACTTGAGTCAAGCAGTCTTATTTGTATATAGATTATGGAGAATAAGTTAGGAGCCAGGGGTAAAATTTTAGGGGCCAGTGGCTCCCTGACTCCTGGGTTTGTGGAGCCCTGTATTAGAACACTATTACTTGCATATAACTGTGTGTTTAAGGGGTTAACACTTAATGAAAGGGGCAGTATACTGTAAAAAAAAATTCCCCTTATTGTGTTTCCGACGAATTGTTACACCAGCTGCAGAGTATAAAAAATGTAAGAAAATAACTGGTTTTGTCCTTTTTGAAACCACAACTCATTGAAATGAGTTGAGCTTGCAGGGAAATCTGACATCCTTATCTTTTCTATTTTTATTTTTTTTTTATTTTATTATTATGGTAATACACCATACAGTATACACATTATGTACAACCAATCAAGAGGGTGGGGAAATTTGAACATAATAGAGGTATTAAATGGATTGTAAACCCAATGCAATTTTAAGCAACTTTCTAATTTACTCCTATTATCAATTTTTCTTCGTTCTCTTGCTATCTTTATTTAAAAAGCAGGAATGTAAAGCTTAGGAGCTGGCCCATTTTTGGTTCACATCCTGGGTCAAGCTTGCTTATTGGTTTGCTAAATGTAGCCACCAATCCCACACGGCTATTGGCTAAGAGGTGGAAACGTCACTTCTCAGCCAAATAGTGTTCGCTAACAAATAAAAGGGCTTTCAGAATTAAGTATTTTATACTTCATGAATGGAAGTCCCCTTTATTTGTTATGATGGCAAATCCTAGCGTTTCACAAACGCTAGGATTTACCATCACTTTAAATGCTGGTGCACTCACAGCATATGTGCGTATGCTGCTTAAAAACAAAAACATTTTACTAGAAGAATTTTTGCTAATGGATGTATATTGCAAAAATGCTTCTATTTGGAATGTAAATGTACCATGAACATTACAAATTTATCCTTTTTTTCTTTTTAATTAACTCCTCTGGTCAAGCTGCCAGCTAAATCACGTGAAGGAGATGCTAAATTATCTTTTTCCAAAGCTCACTCTGTACAATCCTTTCCCAGAGAGATTACTTCTTCAGGTTGCTTATGATCCATATATTTCAGGGGTGTATTACCCTTGTGAAAGTGATACAGTTTATATGTACAAAGCTGACTGGAAAATATCACTTGAACATCACTATGTAAAAAAAAGGAAGACCTGTTACCTCCAAATGTCACCAATAACCACATCCTATTGCAAAGAAACTTTAAAGGGACAGTATACATCAATTTTCATATAACTGCACATAATATACACTACTATAACGAAGAATATTCACAGATGCTGATCTAAAAATCCAGTATAAAACCTTTTAAAAACGGAGGGCAGAGCTAGGCGGCGCCAAAGATAGACGCGGGTCTGTGAGGCTCCAAAGTGAGATCGTCTAAAAAGCCCTTTATTGCACACTAGACAGGGGGAATGTGACCAATCTCCTACCCCACATAGCTCCTAAACCACCCAAGACCTCGTTAAGAGGAATACCAGACACGAACCGGCATTGCAACCGCAACACGCGCTTCAACCTACGTTTTGGCCGCATCTCTGCAGCACATACAGGGAGCGTGACAGCACTGCACCCAGCATTTAAACGGCGACAACGTTCCCAATCTATATCAACTCCAATACTACCGGAGCCTTAGCAGAAAGTGCCATTCACCTTACATGCAAGGACCCAAGGCTCTGCGCAATATGGGCGACAAGAGAAGACACGCAAGTGAGTAAAATGCACTATCGCACTCACAAAGGCACCCCATAACGCGATCCTCACAACTATTATCACCACTAAGAGAATCCACAAATAGGATTTGAATGAGATAACATATATAATGATGGGCCTGAAATGAACAGTGCAAAGTGACTTTTCACCTATACCTCATTCATATAGGGCCACAACAAAACCTTTAATCACTGAGATCTTGAAATGAACTTTAGACATTAGGAGACTATCTTATAACTTCACCAAGCTGCCTGAAACTACCACTTACCACATAACCTAACAGGCCATATTTACAGAGCTAGTCTCCATGTGCACCCTTTTCATTCACATAAAATGACATCCAGGAGACCCAAGATCTGAGAGACCCTGCAAGGTCCCTGCCACACCAACTCCAAAAGTCCATGCCTTTTTTAAGTTTCTTTCATGTAATTAGCAAGAGTCCATGAGCTAGTGACGTATGGGATATACATTCCTACCAGGAGGGGCAAAGTTTCCCAAACCTCAAAATGCCTATAAATACACCCCCCACCACACCCACAATTCAGTTTTACAAACTTTGCCTCCCATGGAGGTGGTGAAGTAAGTTTGTGCTAGATTCTACGTTGATATGCTCTTCGCAGCAGGCTGGAGCCCGGTTTTCCTCTCAGAGTGCAGTGAATGTCAGAGGGATGTGAAGAGAGTATTGCCTATTTGAATACCATGGTCTCCTTCTACGGGATCTATTTCATAGGTTCTCTGTTATCGGTCGTAGAGATTCATCTCTTACCTCCTTTTCAGATCGACGATATACTCTTATATATACCATTACCTCTACTGATTCTCGTTTCAGTACTGGTTTGGCTATCTACTATATGTAGATGAGTGTCTTAGGGTAAGTAAGTCTTATTTTTTATGACACTCTAAGCTATGGTTGGGCACTTTATATGTAAAGTTCTAAATATATGTCTTTAAACTTATATTTGCCATGATTCAGGATAATCATTATTCCTTATTTCAGACAGTCAGTTTCATTATTTGGGATAATGCATATGAAATATTTTTCTTTCATGTAATTAGCAAGAGTCCATGAGCTAGTGACGTATGGGATATACATTCCTACCAGGAGGGGCAAAGTTTCCCAAACCTCAAAATGCCTATAAATACACCCCTCACCACACCCACAATTCAGTTTTACAAACTTTGCCTCCTATGGAGGTGGTGAAGTAAGTTTGTGCTAGATTCTACGTTGATATGCGCTCCGCAGCAGGTTGGAGCCCGGTTTTCGTTTCGTTAAACTGAATTGTGGGTGTGGTGAGGGGTGTATTTATAGGCATTTTGAGGTTTGGGAAACTTTGCCCCTCCTGGTAGGAATGTATATCCCATACGTCACTAGCTCATGGACTCTTGCTAATATGAAAGAAATGAATTTATCAGGTAAGTTCTTACATAAATTATGTTTTTTCTTACCTTAAAAGAATTTTTTCAATTGACTTTTTTTCCCTGTGGGCTGTTAGGCTCGCGGGGCCTGAAAATGCTTCAATTTATTGGGTCATTCTTGGCGCGGACTTTTTTGGCGCAAACATTTTGACATTTCCGGCGCTCTAATTGACGCCGGAAGTTTGCGTATGGTTGCGTCATATTTGACGTTCAGACGTATTTTTGCGCCAAAATTGTGGGCGTCAATTTTTTCGACGTCACAGGATGTGGCGTCATATTTGGCGCCAAAATATATAGGCGTTGTACTTGGCGCCAATAATGTGGGCGTCATTCTTGGCGCCAAAAAATGTGGGCGTCATTCTTGTCTCCACCTTTTTTTCACATTATTTCAGTCGCATTTTTCATTGCTTCTGGTTGCTAGAGGCTTGTTCATTTGGCATTTTTTCCCATTCCTGAAACTGTCATTTAAGGAATTTGATAATTTTGCTTTATATGTTGTTTTTTCTATTACATATTGCAAGATGTCTCAACATGACCCTGGATCAGAATCTACTTCTGGAAAGACTCTGCCTGATGCTGGTTCTACCAAAGTTAAGTGCATCTGTTGTAAACTTTTGGTAACTGTTCCTCCGGCTGTTGTTTGTGATAACTGTCATGATAAACTCTCTAATGCAGATTGTATTTCCATTAGTAATAATCCATTACCTGTTGTTGTTCCTTCAACATCTAATGTTCAGGATGTCCCTGTTAATGTAAAAGAATTTGTTTCTAAATCTATTAGGAAGGCTCTGTCTGTTATGCCTCCTTCCAGTAAGCGTAAAAGGTCTTTTAAAACTTCTCATATTTCAGATGAATTTTTATGTGACCGTCGTCATTCTGACTTATCTGTTTCTGATGAGGATCTATCTGGTTCAGAAGATTCTGCTTCAGATATTGACACTGATAAATCTTCATATTTATTTAAGATGGAGTTTATTCGTTCTTTACTTAAAGAAGTGTTAATTGCATTAGATATGGAGGAGTCTAGTCCTCTTGATACTAAATCTACTAAGCGTTTAAATTCGTTTTTTAAACCTCATGTAGTTATTCCTGAAGTTTTTCCAGTTCCTGATGCTATTTCAGAAGTAATTTCTAGGGAATGGAATAGTTTGGGTACGTCATTTACTCCTTCTCAAAGGTTTAGGAAATTGTACCCTGTGCCATCTGATAGACTAGAATTTTGGAATAAAATTCCTAAAGTTGATGGGGCTATTTCTACTCTTGCTAAACGTACTACTATTCCTACGGCAGTTAGTACTTCTTTTAAGGATCCTTTAGACAGGAAGCTTGAATCCTTTCTAAGGAAAGCTTATTTATGTTCAGGTAATCTTCTTAGACATGCTATTTCTTTGGCTGATGTTGCTGCAGCTTCAAATTTCTGGTTGGAAGCTTTAGCGCAACAAGTGTCAGACCATAATGCTTATAGCATTGTTAAACTTCTTCAACATGCTAATAACTTTATTTGTGATGCCATTTTTGATATCATTAGAATTGATGTCAGATATATGTCTTTAGCTATCTTAGCTAGAAGAGCTCTATGGCTTAAATCTTGGAATGCAGATATGACTTCTAAGTCAACTTTGCTTTCTCTTTCTTTCCAAGGTAATAAATTATTTGGTTCACAGTTGGATTCTATTATTTCAACTGTTACTGGGGGGGAAAGGAACTTTTTTGCCTCAGGACAAAAAATCTAAAGGTAAATATAGGGCTGCTAATCGTTTTCGTTCCTTTCGTCAGAATAAGGAACAAAAGCCTGATCCTTCCCCTAAAGGAACGGTTTCCGTTTGGAAACCTTCTCCAGTCTGGAATAAATTCAAGCCTTTTAGAAAATCAAAACCAGCTCCTAAATCCGCATGAAGGTGCGGCCCTCATTCCAGCACAGCTGGTAAGGCGCAGGTTACGATTTTTCAAAGATATTTGGATCAATTCGATTCACAGTCTTTGGATTCAGAACATTGTTTCACAAGGGTACAGAATAGGTTTCAAGGTAAGGCCGCCTTTGAGAAGATTTTTTCTCTCACGCATTCCAGTAAACCCAGTGAAGGCTCAGGCGTTTCTGAAATGTGTTTCAGACCTAGAGTTGGCTGGGGTAATTGTTCCAGTTCCAGTTTTGGAACAGGGTCTGGGGTTTTATTCAAATCTTTTCATTGTACCAAAGAAGGAGAATTCCTTCAGACCAGTTCTGGATCTAAAAATATTGAATCGTTATGTAAGGATACCAACATTCAAAATGGTGACTATAAGGACTATTCTGCCTTTTGTTCAGCAAGGGCATTATATGTCTACAATAGACTTACAGGATGCGTATCTTCATATTCCAATTCATCCAGATCACTATCAGTTCCTGAGATTCTCTTTTCTAGACAAGCATTACCAGTTTGTTGCCCTTCCGTTTGGCCTAGCAACAGCTCCAAGGATCTTTTCAAAGGTTCTCGTGCCCTTCTCTCTGTAATCAGAGAACAGGGTATTGCGGTATTTCCTTATTTGGACGATATCTTGGTACTTGCTCATTCTTTACATTCAGCAGAATCTCATACGAATCAACTTGTGTTGTTTCTTCAAAGACATGGTTGGAGGATCAATTTACCAAAGAGTTCTTTGATTCCTCAGACAAAGGTAACCTTTTTGGGTTTTCAAATAGATTCAGTGTCCATGACTTTGTCTTTAACAGAAAAGAGACGTCTGAAGTTGGTTTCAGCTTGTCGAACCCTTCAGTCTCAATCATTCCCTTCGGTAGCTTTTTGCATGGAAATTCTAGGTCTAATGACTGCTGCATCGGACGCGATCCCCTTTGCTCGTTTTCACATGAGACATCTTCAGCTTTGTATGCTGAACCAGTGGTGCAGGGATTATACAAAGATATCACAAATAATATCCTTAAATCCCAATGTTCGATCTTCTCTGACTTGGTGGTTAGATCACCATTGTTTAATTCAAGGGGCCTCTTTTGTTCGCCCAACCTGGACTGTGATCTCAACAGATGCGAGTCTTTCAGGTTGGGGAGCTGTATGGGGATCTCTGACAGCGCAGGGGGTTTGGGAATCTCAGGAGGCGAGATTACCAATCAACATTTTGGAACTCCGTGCGATTTTCAGAACTCTCCAGTTCTGGCGTTTTCTGAAGAGAGAATCGTTTCTTTGTTTTCAGACGGACAATGTCACAACCGTGGCGTATGTAAATCATCAAGGTGGGACTCACAGTCCTCAAGCTATGAGAGAAGTATCTCGGATACTTGTATGGGCGGAATCCAGCTCTTGTCTAATTTCTGCGGTTCACATCCCAGGTGTAGACAATTGGGAAGCGGATTATCTCAGTCGCCAGACGTTACATCCGGGCGAATGGTCTCTTCACCCAGAGGTATTTCTTCAGATTGTTCAGATCTGGGGACTTCCAGAAATAGATCTGATGGCCTCTCATCTAAACAAGAAACTTCCCAGGTGTCTGTCCAGATCCAGGGATCCTCAGGCGGAAGCAGTGGACGCGTTGTCGCTTCCTTGGAATTATCATCCTGCCTATATCTTTCCGCCTCTAGTTCTTCTTCCAAGAGTGATTTCCAAAATTCTAATGGAACGTTCGTTTGTTCTGCTGGTGGCTCCAGCATGGCCTCACAGGTTTTGGTATGCGGATCTTATTCGGATGGCCAGTTGCCAACCTTGGACACTTCCGTTAAGACCAGACCTTCTATCTCAAGGCCCATTTTTCCATCAGGATCTCAAATCATTAAATTTGAAGGTATGGAAATTGAACGCTTGATTCTTAGTCATAGAGGTTTCTCTGACTCAGTAATTAATACCATGTTACAGGCTCGTAAATCTGTGTCTAGGAAGATTTATTATCAAATCTGGAAGACTTACATTTCTTGGTGTTCTTCTCATAAATTCTCTTGGCATTCTTTTAGAATTCCTAGAATTTTACAGTTTCTTCAGGATGGTTTAGATAAGGGTTTGTCTGCAAGTTCTTTGAAAGGACAAATCTCTGCTCTTTCTATTCTTTTTCACAGAAAGATTGCTAATCTTCCTGATATTCATTGCTTTGTACAGGCTTTGGTTCGTATCAAGCCTGTCATTAAGTCAATCTCTCCTCCTTGGAGTCTTAATTTGGTTCTGAGGGCTTTACAGGCTCCTTCGTTTGAACCTATGCATTCTCTGGATATTAAATTACTTTCTTGGAAAGTTTTGTTCCTTTTGGCTATCTCTTCTGCTAGAAGAGTTTCTGAGTTATCTGCTCTTTCTTGTGAATCTCCTTTTCTGATTTTTCATCAGGATAAGGCTGTGTTGCGGACTTCATTTCAATTTTTACCTAAGGTTGTGAATTCTAACAACATTAGTAGAGAAATTGTTGTCCCTTCATTGTGTCCTAATCCTAAGAATTCAAAGGAGAGATCTTTACATTCTTTGGATGTAGTAAGAGCTTTGAAATATTATGTTGAAGCTACTAAAGATTTTAGAAAGACTTCTAGTCTATTTGTTATCTTTTCTGGTTCCAGGAAAGGTCAGAAGGCTTCTGCCATTTCTTTGGCGTCTTGGTTAAAGTCTTTGATTCATCATGCTTATATAGAGTCGGGTAAGTCCCCGCCTCAAAGGATTACGGCTCATTCTACTAGGTCAGTTTCTACTTCCTGGGCTTTTAGGAACGAAGCTTCTGTTGATCAGATTTGCAAAGCAGCAACTTGGTCTTCTTTGCATACTTTTACTAAATTCTACCATTTTGATGTTTTCTCTTCTTCTGAAGCAGTTTTTGGTAGAAAAGCACTTCAGGCAGCTGTTTCAGTTTGATTCTTCTGCTTATGATTTCAGTTTTTTTCATTATTGAGATTAAAACTTCTTTGATTTGGGTTGTGGATTATTTTTCAGCGGAATTGGCTGTCTTTATTTTATCCCTCCCTCTCTAGTGACTCTTGCGTGGAAGTTCCACATCTTGGGTATCTGCTATCCCATACGTCACTAGCTCATGGACTCTTGCTAATTACATGAAAGAAAACATAATTTATGTACGAACTTACCTGATAAATTCATTTCTTTCATATTAGCAAGAGTCCATGAGACCCACCCTTTTTGTGGTGGTTATGATTTTTTTGTATAAAGCACAATTATTCCAATTCCTTATTTTTGATGCTTTCGCTCCTTTCTTATCACCCCACTTCTTGGCTATTCGTTAAACTGAATTGTGGGTGTAGTGAGGGGTGTATTTATAGGCATTTTAAGGTTTGGGAAACTTTGCCCCTCCTGGTAGGAATGTATATCCCATATGTCACTAGCTCATGGACTCTTGCTAATATGAAAGAAATGAATTTATCAGGTAAGTTCTTACATAAATTATGTTTTTTGGAACCCTCCTTAAAAACCAAATAGACATAACAGACAAGACTCAATTAGTTACTAAATCAGAACTAGAACTGGATGAGAAATCCCCTTTTACCAAAGCAGACCTACGCACCCTCCCCTCCCAGAACGACTTCTCCACATTTATCACTCAAGTGAGTACCATGATAAAGTCCAGTCTCACTGAAGTTAAGAAAGAAATTAACGAAACTGGAAACAGAATTGTACAGCTTGAGGAAGATGTAGAACATACTGATAGACTCATAGACCTCCGAACACGGCAAACTTCTCACAATTCTACCCTGAAAAGACAACTTCAGGACCAGGTAGAAGACCTGGATAACAGAGGGAGAAGGCAAAATATCAGAATAAGGGGCATCTCAGAGACTATTCACTCCACTGACCTACTCACAGAAACTATTCAACCACCTGTTGGATAATAAAGAAGATACTGAATTCCCACTAGTCAGATATCATCAGGCATTGAGGCCTAAACCCAAAGCTACGGCTCCTCCACGAGAAGTAATTTTAAAATTCACCAGCTTCAGAGACAAAGAGGACATACTAACTGCAGCGTGGAAAAAAAACCCAGTTACCTTTGATAGTAGCCCCCTACAGCTATTCGCAGACCTTAGTCAGTTAACCCTACAAAATAGACGTGAGGCAAGATTCTTCACCCTCCACCTTAGAGACTTAGGAATCCCCTACCGCTGGGGATTCCCTTCTGCCTCAGGGCCTCAAGGACAATAAGCCAATTCTCTACAAAACTCCAGAAGACCTAGATCAGTTTTGCGTGCAGCTTAACATCCAAAAACCTGATCTTCCTCTAATCCATACCAACTATGATGACGATACAACATCCTCAGATGCACCACCCAAATATCAGAGGCAAAGCTGGATAAAAGTCTCCCAAACCAGGAGAACCAGAAACACCACAAATCCTACTCCAGCATCACCTCTGGCAGGTCCTGCAACTGATACCTGAAATAAATATCCTTCCATGCAAGAACACTTCTATCAGTGCTGTTGAGATGAACTCACAATAATGCTAGAGATACCTCCATTCCTTCTATTTAAATTCCAAAGACCATTTGTGACACTTCTATAAAACACCACCTTTTTTACCACAATTTTACCTCTATTAACATGTGAGAGAATGAACTCGCTACATACAAACATGGCAACATATCAGTTTACCAACTGGGTAAAGTATAATAACCATTACCCATTCCTAGATGGGCCTATACAAACAAAGCCCAATAATTACCCTCCCCTATGCCCCCCCTGTGAAGTAATGATACCCATGAGTAGCCAATCTGTTACTACTCCATAGTAGCATTCACTTTCACCCCCCTAGTTAAGTGTACTCAATGTTATCGCACAATGTTTTGATTGTTATTTAATGTTTTGTTTTTTTTCTGTTTCATGTTCTAGCAGGTTAAACAGCAATCAAAAGGAGACCATTTCCAAACCTACTCTCTTTCTCTTACTCTCTCTTCTCTATATCTTCCCCGGCTGGGTGCAGAAGCTCCCAGGTAAGCCACATCTACCGTAACACAATCACCACACTGAACGCTATAAATATCCTCACCTCCACTTCATTCCATAAATACCACATCTCACTTCAACCGATTCCAGACTTCATACGCTCACATGAGTAAGCACATATTCAAAATAGCCACACAAAACACCAAAGGTCTAAATTCCCCCACTAAAAGAATAGTAACCAAGGCCTGTTTCAAAATATCAAAAATAGACATAGTATTTGTACAAGAAACACACTTCCCAAAGGACAAACCTCCCACATTCACCGATAGAGACTACCCAACAGGACATTTTGCATTGAGTGAAAGGAAACGCAGAGGAGTGGGAATCCTCTTGCACAGATCCCTATCCTTCCAACTAGATACTGTGGAATCAGACCCTGACGTCGGGTGGCTTATCTTGAAAGGCAGACTGTGCCACAGACCGGTAACCCTGGTCAATATATACACCCCCAACATAAAACAGGTCAAATTGTTTCATAAATTATATAACAAAATCATACAAATTCAAAAAGGCTCCCTAATCATAGCTGGAGACTTCAATGTAGCACTAGAACCCAGCCTAGACTGCTCCACCGCGCGTAGTAATACCTCTACCAAATCGCTCTTTGACCTTAGCTCTTACTTCCGTAGACTCTCCTTGATAGATGCCTGGAGGGCAAAGCATCCAGGACAAAAGAATTTTACTTTTTATTCCAACCCCCACAAAAGCTACTCCTGTATCGACTATATATTTACAGACCAACTTAGTTATAGCCTGATTAGAGACTCAGACATAGAACTGATTAATTGGTCAGACCACACTATGGTCAACATTACCTTGGAATGGACTGACACTCCTCTTTCTCCATATACAGTATATGGCGCCTAGACGAATCATTACTACTTACAACAACCATATGGGAATACTTTGAATTTAACAACATACCTCATATTTCCCCCACACATTATGGGAAGCACATAAAACGGTTATAAGGGGAGAACTTATCAAACAGAAAACGATATTGACCAAACAATACCCGACAACCTATATGAACTTACTGAAAGACTTACTAGAACTTGAGACCAAACTTAAAAATTACCCACAAACTACCTTCGTCTCACTTAAAAAAAGTAAGAAATTAGTTAAACTACCCAATATATAAGGAAGCCCCAAAAAAGCACTCTATCTTAGAAAGATATACTTTACCGAATCTAATAATACTGGGACAGCCTTAGCCAGAGTACTAAGAGAATTTTTTTTTAACTCTTAAATCCATTAACTAACCACCTCTGAGGGAACTTCTTTACTTGGCAGTCATCAAATAGTGGAACAATTTAGAAACTACTATAGAAAACTGTACAATCTCCCTGCGCCCCTGGCATCCAAAGACCCACTAGCATCAGACCTATACATAGCGAAGGCAAATATTCCCACACTGCCCGATGACCTAGCCAAACCCCTGGAGGAACCATTTTCCCTCCGAGAGGTCCAATCAGCTATCAACTCACTTCCCCTGCACAAAAGCCCATGCCTGGATGGTTTTTCCAACCTATACTACAAGCACTATAGACATTCTAGCACCCCACCTAACTACCATGTTCCACTTCATTGATGACGCTGAGAATTGGTCCCACCAAACATTAGAAGCACACATCACAGCCATACCCAAACCTGACAAAGACCCTTCCAAAGTAGAAAATTATAGACCCATCTCACTACTTAACAGAGATGTCAAAATATTTGCCAAAATCCTAGCTACAAGAATCCATAAATCTTCCCCCACCTAGTACACACAGACCAGACAGGCTTTATGCCAAACCGAGAAGCACGGGACAACACAATCAGGGCTATTAATCTGACTGACCATGCCAGCCGGTCGGGACAATAAGCAGAGACGCAGAGAAAGCCTTCGACTGGCTGGACTGGAACTTCCTCAGCCGATGTCTTTATAACTTTGGTTTCGAACACAAAACAATACATAGAATTCAAAGCCTCTACTTAAACCCATCTGCATGGGTCAGAGCGAACGGTACACTATCAAACAAATTCGGAATTGGCAACGGCACCAGACAAGGCAGCCCCCTATCCCTGCTCCTCTTTGCACTGATGATGGAGGTCCTAGCTTCAAATATTAGAAATAACCCCAATATCAAGGGAATCCAATTGAGCACTAACGTGTATAAAGTATCCCTATACGCAGACAATGTACTGACTTTACTCACCTCTCCACACACCTCATTGCCTTACCTACTAGAGGAATTTGAACGATTTGGCAGATACTCTAACTTCTCTATCAATGCGAAAAAATCTGAAATACTCCACGTTTCCATTCCTAAAAAAGAGTTTGACACCCTAAACAGACATTGCGCATATAAACTTAAACCCCATAAAATGAGATACCTAGGGATCTTTTTAACACCTTCAAGTAGTAGACTCTTCAAACACAATTACTCACCCTTCTTACTCAGAGTATCTAGAGATTTCACTACATGGAAAGACAAACCCTTGTCCTGGTGGGGCCGAATACAAGCTATTAAGATGACCACCCTCCCAAAATACTTTACATAATGCAAGCAGCATTAATACACCTCCCGTCATCATACTTGAACCACCTACAAACCTTGATAAACTCTTTGATTTGGGGCAGCATAAAACCCTGCATCCACAAACACACTCTATCGCCCTTTGGGCTCAGGCGGACTAGGACTACCACACATCATTAAATACTACAAAGCAATAGTCCTTCAGAGAGTGTTGGACTGGCACAGTAACCCTAGCCTTAAAGCCAGGACAACAATTGACTTACACCTCCTAGAATCCCCAACAATAGGCCTGCTTTGCTCAAACACTCAAATAGACCAAACATGGCAAAACTCTCACCCCTATACACCCACTTTTTTAAAGTTTGGGACAACATCCGAGATAAATCGATGGGAATATCCTCACCAATTTCCCAGATGACCCCTATCCCCATTAATTCTGAACTAACAGGTGGTCTATTAATTGATCAATACTTAACCCATGGGGCTAGGTGATACCATCCCATACACTAAACTGACGGCAGAATGAAAACTGAAACAAAGATCACAACTCATGGAAGTTGCCGGAGGTTCATTTGCATCCTGGCTTAAATATGGCCAACTTTCATATCTAATAAAAGAATCACCACACAAACAAGACCTACTCAGAAATTTGACTAATTTTGAAGGCCTATGTCTACTAGATACCCACCCCAGCGGAAGGCTCTTAATAATGAGAAAAATATTAGATGATGCAAACACAATAACTCTCCCCCCCTTACACACTACATTGGCAGGAAGAACTAGGGACTTTTCTAAACCCCACACAGTGGAAAAATATACTCTACAACACATGCAAATCCTCTTCCTCCCCCAGAGTATTAGAACCTAACCACAAATTATTAATGCAATGGTATCTTACAGGTATCCTTATGGTATCCTACAGCTAATGGATCCTGCTGGAGAAGATGCGGCCTCACAGGCACAATGTCACAAATCTGGTGGCATTGCCAAAAGCTAGTCCCCTTCTGGGAACATATTGATACCTTTCTCAAAAAACTCATAGGGAACACTTTCTCCTTAACACCACTAACCCAAAACCCAAATACCCACAACTGCCAAATGGCTCCAAAATACATCAGACCTTCTTTTGATTGGAGGAATACTCCTACTAAAGAAACGGCAATTTAGCCATGTTCCATGACGTTAAATTCTATTTGGACTCGTTAACACACTCCCACAACCAATATGACTTACATTCCCTCCCAACCAGCCTACTTCTTTCTCTCCCCCACCCTTATTTCCCTGCTCCCTCCCTTAAAGCTTAATCAACATTCTATTCTCCCCCCCCCTTAGGTCTCCTAAAACCCAGAGAGATATGGAATATAGATGAACCATATATGTTATAATATAATGACTATTGCTTATCCTGCTATGTTATTGTTTGTATGTTTGTTTATACTGCTCTATGAATAGACGTCTTATCCTTGCAACACAATATCATCTCGGAGACCTTTTATCCATTCTGAAATCTGCTTAAAGGGACATGAAACCCCAATTTTTTCTTTCATGATTTAGAAAGAGTGTGCAATTTCTTTCATGTAATTAGCAAGAGTCCATGAGCTAGTGACGTATGGGATATACATTCCTACCAGGAGGGGCAAAGTTTCCCAAACCTCAAAATGCCTATAAATACACCCCTCACCACACCCACAATTCAGTTTTACAAACTTTGCCTCCTATGGAGGTGGTGAAGTAAGTTTGTGCTAGATTCTACGTTGATATGCGCTCCGCAGCAGGTTGGAGCCCGGTTTTCCTCTCAGCGTGCAGTGAATGTCAGAGGGATGTGAGGAGAGTATTGCCTATTTGAATTCAATGATCTCCTTCTACGGGGTCTATTTCATAGGTTCTCTGTTATCGGTCGTAGAGATTCATCTCTTACCTCCCTTTTCAGATCGACGATATACTCTTATATATATATACCATTACCTCTGCTGATTTTCGTTTCAGTACTGGTTTGGCTTTCTACAAACATGTAGATGAGTGTCCTGGGGTAAGTAAGTCTTATTTTCTGTGACACTCTAAAGCTATGGTTGGGCACTTTTTTATAAAGTTCTAAATATATGTATTCAAACATTTATTTGCCTTGACTCAGGATGTTCAACATTCCTTTTTTTCAGACAGTCAGTTTCATATTTGGGATAATGCATTTGAATCAATCATTTTTTTCTTACCTTAAAAAATTTGACTTTTTCCCTGTGGGCTGTTAGGCTCGCGGGGGCTGAAAATGCTTCATTTTATTGCGTCATTCTTGGCGCTGACTTTTTTGGCGCAAAAAATCTTTTCTGTTTCCGGCGTCATACGTGTCGCCGGAAGTTGCGTCATTTTTTGACGTTCTTTTGCGCCAAAAATGTCGGCGTTCCGGATGTGGCGTCATTTTTGGCGCCAAAAGCATTTAGGCGCCAAATAATGTGGGCGTCTTATTTGGCGCTAAAAAAAAAAAAATATGGGCGTCGCTTTTGTCTCCACATTATTTGTCTCATTTTTCATTGCTTCTGGTTGCTAGAAGCTTGTTCTTTGGCATTTTTTCCCATTCCTGAAACTGTCATTTAAGGAATTTGATCAATTTTGCTTTATATGTTGTTTTTTCTCTTACATATTGCAAGATGTCTCACGTTGCATCTGAGTCAGAAGATACTTCAGGAAAATCGCTGCCTGGTGCTGGAACTACCAAAGCTAAGTGTATCTGCTGTAAACTTTTGGTAGCTGTTCCTCCAGCTGTTGTTTGTATTAAATGTCATGACAAACTTGTTAATGCAGAAAATATTTCCTTTAGTAAAGTACCATTACCTGTTGCAGTTCCTTCAACATCTAATGTTCAGAATGTTCCTGATAACATAAGAGATTTTGTTTCTGAATCCATTAAGAAGGCTATGTCTGTTATTCCTCCTTCTAGTAAACATAAAAAGTCTTTTAAAACTTCTCTTTATCCAGATGAATTTTTAAATGAACATCATCATTCTGATTCTAATGATTCTTCTGGTTCAGAGGATTCTGCCTCAGAGGTTGATGCTGATAAATCTTCATATTTATTTAAAATGTAATTTATTCGTTCTTTACTTAAAGAAGTCCTAATTGCATTAGAAATTGAGGATTCTGGTCCTCTTGATACTAAATCTAAACGTTTAGACAAGGTCTTTAAATCTCCTGTAGTTATTCCAGAAGTGTTTCCTGTTCCTGGTGCTATTTCTGAAGTAATTTCCAGGGAATGGAATAATTTGGGTAATTCATTTACTCCTTCTAAACGTTTTAAGCAATTATATCCTGTGCCGTCCGACAGATTAGAGTTTTGGGACAAAATCCCTAAGTTGATGGGGCTATCTCTACCCTTGCTAAACGTACTACTATTCCTACGGCAGATGGTACTTCCTTTAAGGATCCTTTAGATAGGAAAATTGAATCCTTTCTAAGAAAAGCTTATTTGTGTTCAGGTAATCTTCTTAGACCTGCTATATCTTTGGCGGATGTTGCTGCAGCTTCAACTTTTTGGTTGGAAACTTTAGCGCAACGAGTAACAGATCATGATTCTCATAACATTATTATTCTTCTTCAACATGCTAATAATTTTATCTGTGATGCCATTTTTGATATTATCAGAGTTGATGTCAGGTTTATGTCTCTAGCTATTTTAGCTAGAAGAGCTTTATGGCTTAAAACTTGGAATGCTGATATGTCTTCTAAATCGACTCTACTTTCCCTTTCTTTCCAGGGTAATAAATTATTTGGTTCTCAGTTGGATTCTATTATTTCAACTGTTACTGGTGGGAAAGGAACTTTTTTACCACAGGATAAAAAATCTAAGGGTAAAAACAGGGCTAATAATCGTTTTCGTTCCTTTCGTTTCAACAAACAACAAAAGCCTGATCCTTCATCCTCAGGAGCAGTTTCAGTTTGGAAACCATCTCCAGTCTGGAATAAATCCAAGCCTTCTAGAAAAGCAAAGCCAGCTTCTAAGTCCACATGAAGGTGCGGCCCTCATTCCAGCTCAGCTGGTAGGGGGCAGATTACGTTTTTTCAAAGAAATTTGGATCAATTCTGTTCACAATCTTTGGATTCAGAACATTGTTTCAGAAGGGTACAGAATTGGTTTCAAGATAAGACCTCTTGCAACGAGATTTTTTCTTTCCCGTGTCCCAGTAAACCCAGCGAAAGCTCAAGCATTTCTGAAATGTGTTTCAGATCTAGAGTTGGCTGGAGTAATTATGCCAGTTCCAGTTCTGGAACAGGGGCTGGGGTTTTATTCGAATCTCTTCATTGTACCAAAGAAGGAGAATTCCTTCAGACCAGTTCTGGATCTAAAAATATTGAATCGTTATGTAAGGATACCAACATTCAAAATGGTAACTATAAGGACTATCCTGCCTTTTGTTCAGCAAGGGCATTATATGTCTACAATAGATTTACAGGATGCATATCTGCATATTCCGATTCATCCAGCTCACTATCAGTTTCTGAGATTCTCTTTCCTGGACAAGCATTACCAGTTTGTGGCTCTGCCGTTTGGCCTAGCAACAGCTCCAAGAATTTTTACAAAGGTTCTCGGTGCCCTTCTGTCTGTAATCAGAGAACAGGGTATTGTGGTATTTCCTTATTTGGACGATATCTTGGTACTTGCTCAGTCTTCACATTTAGCAGAATCTCATACGAATCGACTTGTGTTGTTTCTTCAAGATCATGGTTGGAGGATCAATTCACTAAAAAGTTCATTGATTCCTCAGACAAGGGTAACCTTTTTGGGTTTCCAGATAGATTCAGTGTCCATGACTCTGTCTTTGACAGACAAGAGACGTCTAAAATTGATTTCAGCTTGTCGAAACCTTCAGTCACAATCATTCCCTTCGGTAGCCTTATGCATGGAAATTCTAGGTCTTATGACTGCTGCATCGGACGCGATCCCCTTTGCTCGTTTTCACATGCGACCTCTTCAGCTCTGTATGCTGAACCAATGGTGCAGGGATTACACAAAGATATCTCAATTAATATCTTTAAAACCGATTGTACGACACTCTCTGACGTGGTGGACAGATCACCATCGTTTAGTTCAGGGGGCTTCTTTTGTTCTTCCGACCTGGACTGTAATTTCAACAGATGCAAGTCTTACAGGTTGGGGAGCTGTGTGGGGGTCTCTGACGGCACAAGGGGTTTGGGAATCTCAGGAGGTGAGATTACCGATCAATATTTTGGAACTCCGTGCAATTTTCAGAGCTCTTCAGTCTTGGCCTCTTCTGAAGAGAGAGTCGTTCATTTGTTTTCAGACAGACAATGTCACAACTGTGGCATACATCAATCATTAAGGAGGGACTCACAGTCCTCTGGCTATGAAAGAAGTATCTCGAATTCTAGTTTGGGCGGAATCCAGCTCCTGTCTAATCTCTGCGGTTCATATCCCAGGTATAGACAATTGGGAAGCGGATTATCTCAGTCGCCAAACGTTGCATCCGGGCGAATGGTCTCTTCACCCAGAGGTATTTCTTCAGATTGTTCAAATGTGGGAACTTCCAGAAATAGATCTGATGGCTTCTCATCTAAACAAGAAACTTCCCAGGTATCTGTCCAGATCCCGGGATCCTCAGGCGGAGGCAGTGGATGCATTATCACTTCCTTGGAAGTATCATCCTGCTTATATCTTTCCGCCTCTAGTTCTTCTTCCAAGAGTAATCTCCAAGATTCTGAAGGAATGCTCGTTTGTTCTGCTGGTAGCTCCAGCATGGCCTCACAGGTTTTGGTATGCGGATCTTGTCCGGATGGCTTCTTGCCAGCCGTGGACTCTTCCGTTAAGACCAGACCTTCTGTCGCAAGGTCCTTTCTTCCATCAGGATCTCAAATCCTTAAATTTAAAGGTATGGAGATTGAACGCTTGATTCTTGGTCAAAGAGGTTTCTCTGATTCTGTGATTAATACTATGCTACAGGCTCGTAAATCTGTTTCTAGAGAAATATATTATAGAGTCTGGAAGACTTATATTATATATGGTGTCTTTCTCATCATTTTTCTTGGCATTCTTTTAGAATTCTGAGAATTTTGCAGTTTCTTCAGGATGGTTTGGATAAAGGTTTGTCTGCAAGTTCCTTGAAAGGACAAATCTCTGCTCTTTCTGTTCTTTTTCACAGAAAGATTGCTAATCTTCCTGATATTCATTGTTTTGTACAAGCCTTGGTTCGTATAAAACCTGTCATTAAGTCAATTTCTCCTCCTTGGAGTTTGAATTTGGTTCTGGGGGCTCTTCAAGCTCCTCCGTTTGAACCTATGCATTCATTGGATATTAAATTACTTTCTTGGAAAGTTTTGTTCCTTTTGGCCATCTCTTCTGCCAGAAGAGTCTCTGAATTGTCTGCTCTTTCTTGTGAGTCTCGTTTTCTGATTTTTCATCAGGATAAGGCGGTGTTACGAACTTCTTTTGAATTTTTACCTAAGGTTGTGAATTCCAACAACATTAGTAGAGAAATTGTGGTTCCTTCATTATGTCCTAATCCTAAGAATTCTAAGGAGAAATCATTGCATTCTTTGGATGTTGTTAGAGCTTTGAAATATTATGTTGAAGCTACTAAGTCTTTCCGAAAGACTTCTAGTCTATTTGTCATCTTTTCCGGTTCTAGAAAGGGCCAGAAAGCTTCTGCCATTTCTTTGGCATCTTGGTTGAAATCTTTAATTCATCATGCCTATGTTGAGTCGGGTAAAACTCCGCCTCAGAGGATTACAGCTCATTCTACTAGGTCAGTTTCTACTTCCTGGGCGTTTAGGAATGAAGCTTCGGTTGATCAGATTTGCAAAGCAGCAACTTGGTCTTCTTTGCATACTTTTACTAAATTCTACCATTTTGATGTGTTTTCTTCTTCTGAAGCTATTTTTGGTAGAAAAGTACTTCAGGCAGCTGTTTCAGTTTGAATCTTCTGCTTATATTTTTCATATTAAACTTTATTTTGGGTGTGGATTATTTTTCAGCGGAATTGGCTGTCTTTATTTTATCCCTCCCTCTCTAGTGACTCTTGCGTGGAAAGATCCACATCTTGGGTAGTCATTATCCCATACGTCACTAGCTCATGGACTCTTGCTAATATGAAAGAAATGAATTTATCAGGTAAGTTCTTACATAAATTATGTTTTAAACAACTTTCCAATTTACTTCTATTATCTAATTTGTTTCATTCTCTTGATATTCTTTGCTGAAAAGCATATCTAGATAGGCGCAGTAGCAGCTGATTGGTGGGTGCACAGAGATGCCACGTGTGATTGGTTTAAACATATGCATTGCTATTTCTTCAACAGAGGATATCTAAAAAATAAAACAAATTAGATAATAGAAGTAAATTCGAATGTCGTTTAAAATTGTATTCTCTAACTGAATTACGAAAGAAATGTTTTGGGGTTTAGTGTCCCTTTAAATGTATATCTCTGTATAAATGCAAGGATTACCACTACTAGAATGTTACTTTATTCTTAACTGTAATAACTGAAACATATCATAACTGTAATATTTGTTTGAACACCTGAATAAAAATTATATATAAAAAAAAACTTTTAAAAACTTACTTTGAAGTTCCCAGTTTAGCACTGTTAATGAGGTTAGGCTGGGACACCCAGTGAAAGGGGCTGAGAAAGCAGGAAGAGCAGACACCCCCTCCTCCCTCTTCTCTACATATGAAAAGACCCATTACACAAGCTGGAGTCTGTAGACATCAGTATACATCTATAACTTTGGGGCTTGGCTAAGCCAGATGGGCTATATAAATGGATCATCTACAAAATATTTATGCAAAGAAAAATCTAGTGTACCGATGGTGTTGATTGGCTGTTCCTTTATATTCTTTATCATTAGAGGAATGTAGGAAGAATAAGCTGAATTGTGACTGTACCCAAATGAGTTACAAGGGGCAGTGTGCTGTGATTTATTTTCTTTATTTTCTTTAAAGGGATATGAAACCCAAATATTTTCTTTTGTGATTCTGGCAAAGCGTATGATTTACTTTTATTATCAAATTTGCTTTGTTCATATGGCATTCTTTGTTGAAGAGATACCTAGGTAGGTGTCTGAAGCGCTATATGGCAGGAAATAGTGCTGCTATCTAGTGCTCTTGCAAATGGATAAGAATCTTGCAAAACCGCAGCCATATAGTTCTCAAGACATGTGCATGCTCCTTAGATTAAGTCCCTGCTTTTCAACAAACGATAACAAGAGAATAAATAAAATTTTATAATAGAAGTAAATTAGATCGTTGTTTAACCCCTTAGTGACCAGACAACTTTTACATTTGTTGACCGTGTGGGACCAGGGCTATTTTTACATTTCAGCGGTGTTTGTGTTTAGCTGTAATTTTCATCATATCTTATAATTTACTATAAAAAAATTATAAAATATTATTATTATTATTTATTTATAAAGCGCCAACAGATTCTGCAGCGCTGCCCATGGGTACAAGGATAACAGTACAATGGAGAAACAATACGATAAAAGACAAAATTTTACAGACAAAATACAGGGGGAATTGAGGGCCCTATTCCCGTGGGAACTTACAATCTAGATAAATATGATGAAAAAATGGAAAAAAAAACACTTTTTCTAACTTTGACTCCCAAAATCTGTTATACATCTACAACCACCAAAAAACACCCATGCTAAATCTAAATTTTGTTCTGAGTTTAGAAATACCCAATGTTTACATGTTCTTTGCTTTTTTTGCAAGTTATAGGGCAATAAGTACAAGTAGCACTTTGCTATTTCCAAACCATTTTTCCCCCCTCAAAATTAGCGATAGTTACATTGTAACACTGATATCTGTCAGGAATCCCTGAATATCCCTTGACATCTATATATTTTTTTTAGTTGACAACCCAAAGTATTGATCTAGGCTCATTTTGATATATTTCATGCCACCATTTCACCTCCAAATTCGATCAAATAAAAAAAAAATGTTCACTTTTTCACAAACATTAGGTTTCTCACTGAAATTACTTAGAAACAGCTTGTGCAATTATGGCACACATGGTTGTAAATGCTTTTCTGGGATCCTCTTTGTTCAGAAATAGCAGACATTTATGGCTTTGGCATTACCTTTTGGTAATTAGAAGGCCTCTAAACGCTGCTGCGCACCACACATGTATTATGCCCAGAAGTGACGGGGTTAATTAGGTATTTTGTAAAGAGCTTAAAGGGATAATTTTAGCTTTAGTGTAGAGATCAGCCTCCCATCTGACAAATTTAACCCCCTAATCCCTCCCAAACAACTCTCTTTCCTCCCCCACCCCACAATTGTCCTTGCCATCTTAAGTACTGGCAAAAAGTCTGCCAGTACTAAAATAAAATGCTTTTTTTATTTTATTTTTAAAATATATATATATTCTGCTGTGTAGGATCCCCCCTTAGCCCCCAACCTCCCTGACTCCCCCCCCCCCAAAGAGCTCTCTAACCCTCCTTCCACTAACTATTTGCCACCATTTTGGATACAGGCAGCTGTCTGAAAGGGATGCCTTTCTAGGGTGCGTTCGGGATCTATCCTCCTTAGGAGTTTTTGTCCCGGTGCCTATCGAAGAAAGAGGTTTGGGGTTTTATTCAAACCTTTTCGTGGTCCCAAAGGAGGGAACTTTCCACCCAATTCTGGACCTAAAGTGCTTAAACAAATTTCTCAGTGTGCCTTCCTTCAAGATGGAAACGATAAGGTCCATCCTTCCTTTAATTCAGGAAGGCCAGTTTATGACCACTATAGATCTGAAGGTCTTCATATTCCAATCCACATGGAACACCCTCAGTTCCTGAAGTTTGCATTCCTGGACCAGCACTTCCAGTTCATTGCCCTTCTGTTTGGCCTAGCTACTGCTCCAAGAATCTTTACGAAGGTTC
The DNA here is from genome assembly GCF_027579735.1 of Bombina bombina. NCBI lineage: Eukaryota > Metazoa > Chordata > Amphibia > Anura > Bombinatoridae > Bombina > Bombina bombina. Next base: position 41,806,275 of record NC_069510.1, read on the forward strand.
TGGGGGCTCTTCTAGCTGTTGCCAGAACTCAGGGTATTGCAGTAGCCCCATACTTCGACGATATTCTGGTGCAAGCACCATCCTTTCGTCTTGCGGAAGAATTCTCGGAAGTCCCTTCTCAGTCTTCTTCGATCACATGGATGGAAGATAAACTTGGAAAAGAGTTCTTATCCCAAGTACCAGGGTGGAATTCCTGGGTACTATAATAGACTCCATATCCATGAGGATATTTCTAACAGACCAGAGACATTGCAAGCTAACTTCTTTATCTCTTGCCCTCCGGACCTCCTTGAGTCCCTCTGTGGCTCAGTGTATGGAGGTGATTGGTCTCATGGTGTCCTGCATGGACATCATTCCTTTTGCCAGGTATCGTCTCAGACCTTTACAACTGTGCATGCTGAGGCAGTGGAACGGCGATCATTCAGATCTGTCTCAACAGATTGTTTTAGACAGCCGGTCAAGAGGATTGCTCTCTTGGTGGCTTTGTCCAGATCATGCTTCTTAAGAGCATCCTGGGAGATTGTGACTACGGACCCAAGCCTATCCGGATGGGGAGCTGTTTGGGGTGCCAGGAAGGCACAGGGGTTGTGGACTCAGGAGGATCCTCCCTCCCGATCAATATTTTGGAAATACAGGCAATCTTTAAGGCCTTGAAGGCTTGGCCACTTCTGGGTTCGTACCAGTTTATCAGATTACAATCAGACAATATAACCTTGGTGGCTTACATCAACCATCAGGGGGGAACGAGAAGTTCCTTAGTGATGAAGGCGGAGGCCCACAGCTGTAAACTGTCAGTGATCCACATTCTGGGTGTGAACAAATAGGAGGCGGATTTTTTCAGCAGGCAATCCTTCCATCCAGGGGTATGGTCTCTCCATCCCGAGGTGTTTGCAGAGATATGCAGCAGGTGGGGGACGCTGGAGATAGATCTCATGGCGTCCCGTCTCAATATCAATCTACCCAGGTACGGGTCGAGGTCGAGGGATCCCCAAGCGGATCTAATAGATGCACTAGCAGTGCCCTGGATTGCTTCATCGTGGCCCGTGAAGGATGTGGTTCGCGGATCTAGTGGGGATGTCCTCATCTCCTCCATAGAAGTTACCTTGTCGCAGAGACCTGCTGATACAAGGTCCATTTGTTCATCAAAATCTAGATTCTCTGAGCCTGACTGTGTGGAGATTGAATGCTTATTCTTAGCCAAGAGAGATTTATCTGAGAGTGTCATTGATACTCTTATTCAAGCTCATAAAACAGTTACTCGGTGTATCTACCACAAGGTGTGGAAGACCTACTTATTCTGGTGTGAAGAGCGTGGTTTTTCCTGGCACAGAGTTAAGGTTGCCAGGATCTTATCTTTTCTCCAGGATGGGCTGGAGAAGGGCCTTTCTCTGAGAGGACAGATTTCGACCCTGTCGGTTTTATTGCACAAGAGACTGTCTGAGCTTCCAGACGTGCAGTCCTTTTGTTAAGGTTCTGATTAGGATCATACCTGTGTTCCTTGGAGCCTAAATCTTGTTCTTTGGGTTTTGCAACAGGTTCCGTTTGAGCCTCTGCATTCCGTTGACATTAAATTGTTATCTTGGAAGGTTCTCTTTTTATTGGCTATTGCCTCTGTGCACAGAAGTTTCTGAGATCTCTGCTTTGAAATGTGAGCCCCCTATCTAATTTTTAATGCAGATGAGGCAGTTTTATGTACTAAATTAGATTTTTTTCCTAAGGTTGTGTCGGATCGCAATATCAATCAGGAGATTGTGGTTCCTTTCTTGTGTCCTAATCCTTCTTCATCGAAGGATCGCTTACTTCACAATTTGGATGTGATTCGCGCCTTGAAGTTCTATCTTCAGGCTACTAAGGAGTTTAGACAATCTTCCTCTTTGTTTGTTGTGTATTCGGGGAAGCGTAAAGGGCAGAAGGCTACTTCGACTTCCCTATCTTTTTGGTTAAGGAGTGTCATCCGCTCATTCCATTAGAGCAGTGGCTTCCTCTTGGGCCTTTAAGAACGAGGCCTCTATGGATTAGATTTGTAAGGAGGCTACCTGGTCCTCCTTACATACTTTTTTCAAAATTTTACAAGTTTGAAGTTTTTCTTCAGCTGAAGCAGCTTTTTGTTCCCTCCCGTTATTCATTCAGTGTCCTCTGGAGCTTGGGTATAGTTTTCCCAACAGTAAGGGATGAAGCCGTGGACTCTCCCTATCTTAGTAAGGAAGACATAATTTATGCTTACCAGATAAATTCCTTTCCTTCCGTATAGGGAGAGTCTATAGCCCCTGCCCGTTTTTTCTTCTCTATGGGTGGTCCCCTATTATTTATTTTATTCTTCTGGCACCATTTATACCCTGATTTTTCTCCTACTTTTCCTTGTTCCCTTGGCAGAATGACTGGGGTAATGAGGAAGTGGGAGGGATATTTAAGCCTTTGACTGGGGTGTCTTTGCCTCCTCCTGGTGGCCAGGTGTTGTATTTCCCAATAGTAAGGAATGAAGCCATGGACTCTCCCTATCCGGAAGGAAAGGAATTTATCTGGTAAGCATAAATTCTGTTTTTTCCCATTGTGTCCCCACCTTTGCTAAACATTTCAGTACTCATGTATTATAGAAATGCTAGGTAAACAAGAAGGCTTAAGAGAAATCCCATTCCCATTGTGGGGGGGGGGGGGAGTGGAACAAAGAGGTAGTAAATATATATGTCTCATTGTTCTCTAAGTATTGGTCTGTAAGTGTACAGTGACAGATAAGAAAAAGAGGACTTTGTGTAAATATATTGAGCAATAAGATAATGAGGTGTGCTCTCCTTGCAAGCTCAGCCCATTTGATTAGGTTGTGGTTTGAATTAGGGGAAATCACTATTTCATATACATTAATAAACAAAATGAGGAAACCAGTTTTACAGTATTATGTCCATTTAATCTTTGTTTTATATATATATATATATATATATATATAAAATAAAAAACCCGATATATATCATTAAACATTTTCTTTCACACAGTTGCATCAAGGATAAAGGTAGAATTTGTATTGGTTGCGACACTCCTTTTAATGAAAGGAATATGAATCTCCAATCTTCATATAGACTTGATTACCAGTTTCCTTTTGTCTAATATAGATTGCTTAAAGGGACATAAAAGTCTGAGTTCGGATAGAGCATGCAATTTAAAGAGACTTTTCCGTTTACTTTTATTATCAAATGTACTTTTCTTCCCTTGTATCCTTTGTTCAACTGCACATCTAGGTAGGCTCAGGAGCAGCAATGCATTACTGGGAGCTAGCTGGTGTTTGGTGGCTGCACGCATTGGCTCACCATATACAGTATGATCAGCTGGCTCCCAATAGGACATCACAGCTCTGGTGATTTATTGTGTGTTTATTCCTTTTTTAGGAATACTGTTATCTTCTGTAGTTAAAAAACAATCAATTGTGTGAAAGAGAAGCATAAATGCAGTTCAAAAATACATTCTGACCTTAAAGGGACAGACAAAACCATAATGTTATTGTTTCAAAAGATAGACCACGCCTTTACTACCCATTTCCCAGCTTTGCACAACCAACATTGTTATATTAATATACTTTATAACATTTAAATGTCTTCCTGTTTCTAAGCCACTACAGACAGCCTTGTATCACTAATATCAGCACCAAGGGCTACACAATGTTGCATCTTGTATGGCTATCATGTGTCTCCTAGCTAATGGTACGCAATTTGACAAGAGATTTACCAGGGATTCCATTGACGTAAGCCAAGCACATCTTTTCAGAGCAACTAAAGGGATATTCCAGCCAATGATTTGAATCTACATGGATGCATTTTAGTTTTGAATAGCAGCATTTTTGTAATATACATTTATTAGCTAAAATGCTTCTAATAAAAGCTATAGCTGTTTCAAAAGTGTATTTAAGTATGAGCCTACGGTGCTTGTACCATCTGGTAACTTGTTAATTGCTGACTTAATAAAAGCCCCACTGGTGTTCTGAGCAGCTGCAGTATTTAAAATGCTGGTGCACTGAGAATATCTAGGTATGCTTCACATACACGTGCAGAGAAAAATGCTAACACTAAAACAGTAACAACTATTACTAGAAGCATGTTTGCCACTACATGTATATTGCAAATATGTTTCTATTCAAAGATGTAATTCATCTATGTGCACATACGTTTTGACTGGGATGTCCCTTTAATTAAATTTGCCCATGTCCTTATATAGGTTTTATAAAGCCAAGTTTAGTACCTCGCTCATTGCCAGTGGTAAATGCCCCTCTGATGGAACCACCAACACGGACTTCTCCATCCGGTAAGTCCTCCAGTATCAGTTCTGGAAGGGGGATCGGTTGTCTGAAAACCTGAAACTGCAGCTGATCGTTTTGTGTAATCGGACGCGTGAGAACTAGCACAGCTTCAAACAAGAAGACGTGAAGCCTCTAGAGAAGGAAGAGATGAAGAAGACCAATCAAATTAGTATGCAGAAGGCAAAAACAGAACTCAAAGAAGAGAGAAACTGAAAAACCCATCTAACGAAGCACAGAGGAAGTCGTCCTAATGTTAGAGACACAGAGAAATTTAACGCGAGACCATCTCTGTTAAAAGAAACATTTAGCAGCTGCAGCATTCATTTTAATATAGACAGCCTCAGACTAATGAATACTGAACATATTTTAACCCCTTAATGACAAGTGACGTACCAGGTACGTCCTGCAAAAACTTGCAGTTAGTGACAATGGACGTACCTGGTACGTCACTTGTCTAAGAGAGTGCTGGAAGCGATCGCAATCGCTTCCAGCAGCTCTCAGGGTATTGCAGTGATGCCTCGATATTGAGGCATCCTGCAATACCCTTTAGAAAGCATCCGATGCAGAGAGAGCCACTCTGTGGCCCTCTCTGCACCGGTAGCGATGGTGCCGGTTCGTTGGTGGGTGGGAGCGCAACAGGGAGGCGGGTGGGCGGCCCATCGCTACCCGGCATCCGGCTCCTGTAAGTGCAATGTGCACGCCGGGTGCCGGGAGCGTGCATGCGCGTGCGATTAGCTACCCACACTGACACCAATGAGTGGGAAGAGGGGGGAAAAAGTAAATATAAGAGGATCTGGGAGGGGGAGGGGGTTGGGGTATTGTGGGGGGCTGCTACACTACAGAAAAAATTTAAATGGTAATAAAAGATAATAAAAAAAACACTTTTTGGGGGGGCAAATTGGGTACTGGCAGACAGCTGCCAGTACCCAAGATGGCGGCAATTAGGTAGGGGAGAGGGTTAGAGAGCTGGGGGGGGGGGATCATGGAGGTTGGGGCTAAGGCAGGAGTCCATCACAGCTAAAACATTTTATTTTTTTTTATTAAAAAAAAGAAAAACTCCTTTTATTTAGTACTGGCAGACTTTCTGCCAGTACTTAAGATGGCGGGGACAATTGTGGGGTGGGGGAGGGAAGAGAACTGTTTGGGAGGGATCAGGGGGTGGGATGTGTCAGGTGGGAGGCTGATCTCTACCCTAAAGCTAAAATTAACCCTGCAAGCTCCCTACAAGCTACCTAATTTAACCCCTTAACTGCTGGGCATAATTTACGTGTGGTGCGCAGCAGCATTTAGCGGCCTTCTACTTACCAAAAAGCAACCCCAAAGCCATATAAGTCTGCTATTTCTGAACAAAGGGGATCCCAAAGAAGCATTTACAACCATTTGTGCCTTAATTGCAGAAGCTGTTTGTAAATAATTTCAGTGGGAAACCTAAAGTTTGTGACAAAATTTGTGAAAAAGTGAACTTTTTTTTTATTTGATGACATTTGGCGGTGAAATGGTGGCATGAAATATACCAAAATGGGCCTAGATCAATACTTTGGGTTGTCTTCTAAAAAAAAATATATACATGTCAAGGGATATTCAGGTATTCCTGACAGATATCAGGGTTCCAATGTAACTAGCGCTAATTTTGAAAAAAAGTTGTTTGGAAATAGCAAAGTGCTACTTGTATTTATGGCCCTATAACTTGCAAAAAAAGTAAAGAACATGTAAACATTGGGTATTTCTAAACTCAGGACAAAATTTAGAAACTATTTAGCATAGGTGTTTTTTGGTGATTGTAGATGTGTAACAGATTTTGGGGGTCAAAGTTAGAAAAAGTGTGTTTTTTTCAATTTTTTCCTCATTTTATATTTTTTTTATAGGAAATTATAAGATATGATGAAAATAATGGTATCCTTAGAAAGTCCATTTAATGGCGAGAAAAACGGTATATAATATGTGTGGGTACAGTAAATGAGTAAGAGGGAAATTACAGCTAAACACAAACACTGCAGAAATGTAAAAATAGCCATTGTCATTAAGGGTAAGAAAATTGAAAAATGGTCCAGTCATTAAGGGGTTAAAGAACTGTAAAGTCAAAATACAACTTTCATGTTTCAGATAGAGCATGCAATTTTAAACGTTTCCAAGTTACTTCTATTATCAAATTTGCTTAATTCTCTTAATATCCTTTGTTGACGAGTAGGTCCAGGAACAGTGATGCACTACAGCCACCAATCACCAGCTAGCTCCTAGTATTGCATTGCCACTCCTGAGTCTACTTAGGTTTACTATTTAACAATGGTTACCAAGAGTACAAAGCAAAATTGATAATACAATTAAATTGTAAAGTTGTTAAAAGAGAAAAAAGCTAATACAATTTTAAAGTTGATCAAAATGATATTTTCTTTCAGAATCATGAATGTTTAACTTTCATGTCCCTTTAAAAGAGATTACATTACAAAAAAGAGAGTAAGTTATTTTGATAGATATTTTCATATTTCCTTTTTCATCCATGTCACAAACATAAACGGGCCCACACTTACATGGCAAGTAAATAAATGAGTGGTATTTCCCCAGTGCCAGGGAACGCCCACTTATCCTACGGCTCTCAAGTCACCAATGGTTACATGCAACTACCCTTATTGCTTTTTTAACTTACCTGGTGAGTTGGTGACGGGTGAGCCCTAGGGGGCTCTCACTTTTGGACACAACTGCCTGGCCCAGACTGTTTGCGACATTGATTTCAAAGAAAATATATACAAATATATGTCAATGTAAACAGTGAAGTGAAATGAGTGCAATCCCATGTTCTGCTATTTATATCCTAAAGGTCACAGGAAGCGGACAGTAAGCTTTGCACCCCAGGAGAAGGCATTATATTTATTGTGTGCACAGTGCATTTTTGTGCCAAAAATATGACCACGCCTATGACATAACTTTTAAATAACAAAACAAATTATCTTCCCATTTTTTAAGACTTTGAACAGACCAAGAACATATATGAAGTGAAACACTATTTACTGGTCAGTACATAGAACATCTAATCGCCCAATAACTGACCTGTCCCTTGTTATTTTTGAGTTCTCCATGACAATGCAGGAGACGAGAACGAGACACGTATCCTTCATCCTGATCTTCATACAGATACGAGAGGCGTCTACGGTAATACTGACACTCGGCTTCACCAGTCTTACTGTTTATCACACTTACAATATCCTGGATCAAGTTCACCTAAACAAAGGAATAGTTTAACAGAGGGGGCATGGTTATTTTCTACTATGGGTAATAAGTAAACATGGAATTAAAAGCCTGTGGAATCTTGGCATTTTCAGTTCTGTGTATTAGAGACGGTTATAAATATGTCACTAGAGTGTGCAGCCAATGGCTGTGTGCAATATAACAGTGTCCTGCACTTCCATTTCTAACAGGAACTGAAAAGCTCACAATTTTAGAGTGGAATTACAGGAAAAGGGGACAAAAAAAATATTGAACGTATATATTGCAGATTTTTTTATATATATACAATTTATCATTTTATATTACAATCTCAAAAGTGTTTAATGATTGCTGCTTCTTCAATAAAAGATACAGAGAAAATAAAGCAAAATTGATAACGGAAATAAATTGGAAATGTTTAATCTTTCTGAATCTTGAAAGAACATTTTAGGTTTCATGTCCCTTTAACTGTAAATGGCTCCAATGTAGATTTTGCGCATCGTGTTTCTCAATTTAGATCGTAATGCGGTCCGGTTAGTGCACATGAAAACTTAGGATTCTTAAGGCGTGTTATTAAACTATCCTATATAATAAAAGGCCAGGTATGTTTGTCCGACACAGTCATGCGCAGTAGAGACTGCGCGAGACAAACATACCTGGCCCCGTTACACATTTTGGCCCATGTACACGGGCTTTAACACTAGTTACATATAAAAAATAAATTATTAAATAATAATAAACATACTGTAAAAATATTCTAAATAATCCATAGAATATATCTATTTATTTTACAGTATGTTTATTAATTCAATTGTGCTTGAGCGAATTAGTTTACTTTCAACTAGTAATACGCTCGCTACTTCCGACATGTGCAAACACCCGGGATAAACCCCTTATTGATCGTGCGTAATAATTAGACCTTCACTCATAATCAAAATGTTTAATTATGCAAACTTAAAGGGACACTGTACCCCAAATTTTTCTTTTGTGATTCAGATAGAGCATGACATTTTAAGCAACTTTCTATTTTATGCCTATTATCAAATGTTCTTTATTCTCTTGGTATCTTTATTTGAAATGTAAGCTTAGATGCCGGCCCATTTTTGGTGAACAACCTAGGTTGTCCTTGCTGATTGGTGGATAAATTCATCCACCAATCAAAAACTGCTGTCCAGAGGTCTGAACCAAGAAAAAAGCTTAGATGCCTTCTTTTTCATATAAAGATAGCAAGAGAAAGAAGAAACATTGATAATAGGAGTAAATTAGAAAGTTGCTTAAAATTGCATGCTCTATCTGAATCACGAAAGAAAAATTTTGGGTTCAGTGTCCCTTTAAAGATCGTTGTCATTATTTATTTTCCTGGTTTACTTTAGCTATAAAAATTGTAGGGTTTCCACCCCCCCACCTCCCCTCGAGAGGCTGGATTGCAGAATGCGGAACCCTGACCCTCCTACATGCAGCACAGTGATTGACTGATATTTGCCGTAGCATGTTTAAATCTGTCTTGGAGGCAACAGAGGAAGTAACATAAACCACTCTCAAAGGGCTTTTCAAAAGGTTTTTCCTGGGCCTGCAAAACCGTACATATTGTGGTTTACAACTGTACAGCGCTACATAACATGTATAAGAGGTGTACCGGATCCCTGGGCGGTGGACATTGTCTCCCAGGGATACAAAATAGACTTCAAATCTTTTCCTCCCAGAGGCAGGTTACCTCCTCTCTCCTTCTTCCTCCTTCCACCTCCCTGCCACTCTTAGCATAAATGTTTCCTGTAGTGTTGCGGTCCCACCTGTTCCTACCCCCCTTCAGCGATGATTCGCCCACCCGCCTCCCTCCTAACTCTCCCACGCCACCAATGATGGGCACCGCCGCTGCCTGATGCAAGACTATTTCTGCACTATCCCATGGGGCATGCAGAAATAGCGCAATCTCACTACTTTTAGCGAGATCGCGGCAGAGGTCCTTAAGGGCTTAACGACCAGCACCATCCTAGCGCTTTTCTTGCGCAGTCTCTACTGCGCAACGGCACTGGTCGTTAAGGGGTTAAGGCCAGGTATGTTTGTCTTTTGCGGTCTCTACTACACATGACAGTGTCGGACAAACATTCGTGGCCTTTTATTATATAGGATGATAATAATATAACAAAATAAAATTAATGCATATTTTGTAATGTAGTGACTACTTTTGGATGCATAAATTAAAATAAGTGATTTTATTGTCCTTTTAAGAAAGGCAGGGAAAGTGTTAACTTTCCTATCAGTGAGCAGGTGGTCAGGGACACACAGATGTAATTTCAGCTGTTCTGTAGTTTGCAGCTTAGGGCAAGGAGCGTGAATTTAATATTACCACGGCCAAACTCAGAAAAATCCTGTAACAGATCATATATATTCAATATGTATGAGTGGCGCTATCACCAGGATATATACAACATCCTTTAATATATTCAGTAAAAGCTATTTAAAAAATTTAGTTAGACAAATTTAACCCATTCTTCTTTGTTTTTTCCAACTTGAGTATATTTTCTGGACTCTCTGTTAGTTTTTTGTAGATAAAGCTGGTTTTGCCCATTACATTTATATATTATTGTTGGAGACATCCCAAAGTTTATGTGGGTTTGATTTTTTTTTTATTCTCTCTGTCAAAAACATTGTTTAAAATAAATAAACAAATATACTGTATATAAACTAGTCCTAAAGCCCATGTACACGGCCAAAATCCCCATCCACTTGGACCCCCCTCTCCCTCCCTTCTTCCCTGCCCCTCTCAATTTTTTTCTTTTCTGTAGTGCAGCCCCCCTCTGATGTCTGATCCTCACTGACTGATCCTTACGGCCAGGTAGGTTTGTCTCGCGCTGCAGTCTCTACTGCGCATGAGTGCATCAGACAAACATACCTGGCCTTTTATAATATAGGATATATATATATTATTGAAGTGTCAATAAACACAACTCGATAAACAGAGATGCATTTATTGTATTTTAAAGATAATAAATATATTTGATTCTATAAAATGAGTAAAATATTTTTGAGAATTGACTTTATTATTTCAGGATTATTTATGGTTCTGTTAGTTGACTGCCCCCTACTGCTGGGTTCATGAGCTGTACCGTCTCCCTGGTGCTCATGTGTTATATTATTACTGACACTTGTGACAAAAAATGGTAAAATATCGTTACTCTGCCCAATGTGCAAAAAGCAAAACAAAAACAGCCCAGAGCTGGGGGAGGCTGACCGGGAAATGCAGCTGTTTTTTTATTACACATTTAAAATATTACTAAAGCTAAACAAATATTTTGGTTGACTTTGCAAAATTAGGTTTTTAAAGGGACAGAAAAGTCAAGAGGCAACTTTAAGTGAAAAGTTAACTTACCATCGGCTAGATTACGAGTTTTGCGTTATGAGCGGCTCAGTGCTAACTTACAAGTTATTGTCACCGCTCACCTCCCTATAGTGCTGCTATTACAGGTTTTCATAAACCCGACGTTAGCAGGCAATATGTGAGCGGTGAGCAAAATTGAGCTCCATACTGCACCCAAATACCAGTGCTGCTTTGAGCTGGTTTTACGTGCTCGTGCACGATTTCAACATAGACATCAAAGAGGAGAGCCGGCTGAAAAAAAAGCCTAACACCTGCAATAAAGGAGCGTAAAGCTCCTTAACGCAGCCCCATTTATTCCTATGGGGAAAGAAAAGTTATGTTTACACCTAACACCCTAACATAAACCCTGAGTCTAAACACCCCTAATCTGCCGCCCCCGACACCGCCGCCACCTACCTACACTTAACCCCTAATCTGCTGCCCCCAATGTCGCCGCCACCCACCTACATTTATTCACCCCTAATCTGCTGCCCCCAATGTCGCCGCCACCCACCTACACTTATTAACCCCTAATCTGTCACCCCCAACGTCGCTGCCACTATACTAAAGTTATTAACCCCTAATCCTAAATCTAACCCTAGCACCCACTAACTTGAACATAATTAAAATAAATCTAAATAAAAATTACGATTAATACCTAAATAATTCCTATTTAGAACTAAATACCTATAAAATAAACCCTAAGATAGCTACAATATAACTAATAGTTACATTGTAGCTAGCTTAGGTTTTATTTTTATTTTACAGGTAAGATTGTATTTATTTTAACTAGGTAGACTAGTTGGTAAATAGTCATTAACTATTTACTAGCTACCTAGCTAAAATAAATACAAACTTGCCTGTAAAATAAAACCTTACCTGAGTTACACTAACACCTAACCTTACACTACAATTAAATACATTATATTAATTAAATACAATTAACTAAATTACAAAAAAAAAACCCACCAAATTACACAAAATAAAAAAGAAATTATCAAATATTTAAACTAATTACACCTGATCTAATAGCCCTATCAAAATAACCCCCCCCCCCCCAAAAAAAAAAAAAAGCCTAGCCTAAACTAAACTGCCAATAGCCTTTAAAAGGGCCTTTTGCGGGGCATTGCCCCAAAGAAATCAGCTCTTTTACCTGTAAAAAAAAAATACAAACAACCCCCCAACAGTTAAACCCACCACCCACACAACCAAACCCCCCAAATAAAACCCTATCTAAAAAACCTAAAAAGGGCATTTGGAAGGGCATTGCCCTTAAAAGGGCATTTAGCTCTTTTTCAGCCCAAACCCTAAGCTAAAAATAACACCCCCCCCCAATAAACCCTTAAAAAAAAACTAACAGTAACCCCTAAAGATCCACTTACAGTTTTTGAAGACCGGACATCCATCCTCAACGAAGCAGCAGAAGTCCTCAGCGTATCCGGCAGAAGTCTTCATCCAAGCGGGCCGAAGTCTTCATCCAAGCCGGCAGAAGTCTTCATCCAGACGGCATCTTCTATCTTCATCCATCCGGCGGAGTGGCTCCATCTTCAAGACATCCGGCGCGGAGCATCCTCTTCTTCTGATGGCTAATGAAGAATGAAGGTTCCTTTTAAGGGATGTCATCCAAGATGGTGTCCCTTGAATTCCGATTGGCTGATAGAATTCTATCAGCCAATCGGAATTAAAGGTGAAAAATTCCTATTGGCTGATCCAATCAGCCAATAGGATTGAGCTTGCATTCTATTGGCTGATTGGAACAGCCAATAGAATGCGAGCTCAATCCTATTGGCTGATTTATTTTAATTATATTATTTTACTTATGTTAAAGTTAGTGAGGGTTAGGGTTAGGTTTAGGGGTTTATAACTTTAGTATAGTGGCTGTGATTTTGGGGGCAGCAGATTAGGGGTTAATAACAGTAATGTAGATTGCAGCGATGTTAGGGACAGCAGATTAGGGGTTAATAATATTTAACTAGTGTTTGCGATGCGGGAGTAATGGCGGTTTAGGGGTTAATATGTTTATTATAGTGGCGGCGATGTCCGGAGCGGCAGATTAGGGGTTAATAATTTTATTTTAGTGTTTGCAATGTGGGAGGGCCTCGGTTTAGGGGTTAATAGGTAGTTTATGGTGTTAGTGTACTTTGTAACACTTTAGTTATGAATTTTATGCTACAGTTTTGTAGCGCAAAACCCATAACTACTTACTTTCAGTTTACGGTATGGATCTTGACGGTATAGGGTGTACCGCTCACTTTTTGGCCAGACAGGCAAACTCGTAATACCGGTATGGAAGTCCCATTGAAAAAGGACTTTTTGAAAGCTGCGGTAGTTACGTTGCTTTACGGCCAAAAAAGTGTGCGGTACAGCTATACCTGCAAAACTCGTAATACCAGTGGTAGTGAAAAAGAGCCATAACGCTGCTTTTTCACCCATAACGCAAAACTCGTAATCTAGCTGCATGTTTGTGATCCACAGTTATATTGTTTACCCAAAAATATCAGTTTCATTCATCATTTTTTCCCTATGTATCTATTTACAGAGTTATCGCTGCAATAATAAAAAAAAATTTTATCTCCTAAATCAGCCCGTTATTTAGTTTTTTCTGCCTAGGTCACGTTTTTCTATCTATCCAATTGAAATTCTGGCCGTTAGGCAGCCGTCGAACTACGTCACCCGCCCACATCTTAGTCTGCGCATGCTCACCTTTTGGCAGTATTGTGCTTGGAGCGCGCTCCAGTTTCGCGCATGCGCATTAGTACGCTCCAGTTTCGGATACCGGTATCGCCGGATGAATTCTGGAGCTATTAACTTTACTTTCACTTTAAATAGACCGGATAGAGCATGCAATTTTAAACAACTTTCCAATTTACTTCTATTATCAGTTTTGCTTAGCTCTCTTGGTATCATTTGTTAAAGAGTAATCATTAGGTGAGCTCAGGAGTGTGCATGTGTCTATAGCCGTCTGGCAGCAGTATTTGCAACATTGTTTATTGCAGTGTTATACAGTGTTACAAATACTGCTGCAATAGACTGCTAGAGACACGTGCACGCCCCTGAGCTCATCTAGGATTACTCTTTGAACAAAGAATACCAAGAGAACAAATCAAATTTGACTTTACTGTCCTCTTTTAACTGATCTTTTTTAGTCATGGAGAGCAGCTGCAGGGCTACATGTAGGGAGACAGATCTTAAGCCTTTGCCTATGTGTTTATAAACTGGGAGCACCTTTTTATAGACTCTCTTTATTACACACCACCTGTTCTTTAAAATATTAATAAGTTCCTCTATTTTTTCTGATCTGAAAGTGAACAAGAACAAAAGAACTTTGTGTTTTGCATTTAACTCTGTCTTGTGCAGTTAAAGGGACATGAATGTATTAAATAAAGCAGTAAATATTAGTAGTTTAGCGCTACGTTGCAAAAATGTCTGCATACAAAAAGTGTGATTTAAAGGACAGAGCATATAATTTTAAACAACTTTCCAATGTATTTCTATTATCAATTTTGTATCATTCTCTTGGTATCCTTTGTTGAAGGAGCAGCAATGCACTACAGGTTGCTAGCTGAACACATTGGGTAAACCAATAACAAAAGGCATATATGTGCAGCCACCAATCAACAGCTAGCTCCCAGTAGTGCATTGCTGTTCCTAAATCTACCACCTAGGTATGCTGTTCTATAAAGGATATCAAGAGAAGAAGCACATTAGATAAAAGAGGTCAATTAGAAAGTTGTTTTAAAATGATCTGCTCTGTCTGGGGTTTCCTGTCCCTTTAAACTGTAATTTATTTTGCAACATTTCCATTGTTTCGCTTTCTCCGAGTTGCATACATTGTAACATTTCATGGAGGCCTTAAAGGGACACTAAATCCAAATTGTTTCTTTCATGATTCAGATAGAGCAACTTTCTAATTTACTCCTATTATCATTTTTTCTTTGTTTACTTTGTATCTTTATTTGAAAAGCAGGAATGTAAGCTTAGGAGCCAGCCCATTTGAGGCTTAGCAACTGGGTTGCGTTGGCTGATTGGTGGCTAAATTTAACCACCAATCAGCAAGCTCTACCCAGGTGCTAAGCCAAAAACGTCTGGCTCCTAAACTTTTATTCCTGCCTTTTCAAATAAAGATACCAAGAGATTAAAAAAAAATGATAATAAGAGTAAATTATAAAGTTGCTTAAAATTGCTCTATCTGAATCAGGAAAGAAAAACAATTGGGTGTAGTATTCCTTTAAAGGGACAGTCAAGTCCAAAATAAACTTTCATGATTCAGATAGGACATGTCATTTTTATACAACTTTCCAATTTACTTTTATCACCAATTTTGCTTTGTTCTCTTGGTATTCTTAGTTAAAGGCTAAACGTAGGAGGTACATATGCTAATTTAAGACCTTGAAGGCCGCCTCTAATCTGAATGCATTTTGACTGTTTTTTACCACTAGAGGGTGTTAGTTCATGTGTTTCATATAGATAACATTGAGCTCACGCACGTGAAGTTACCTAGGAGTGAGCATTGATTGGCTAAAATGCAAGTCTTTCAAAAGAACTGAAATAAGGGGGCAGTTTGCAAAGGCTTAGATACAAGGTAATTACAGAGGTAAAAAGTGTATTTATATAACTGTGTTGGTTATGCAAAACTGGGGAATGGGTAATAAAGGGATTATCTATCTTTTTAAACAACACAAATTCAGGTGTTGACTGTCCCTTTAAGGGACTGGCAGGTTAGGGAGACTTGTTGGTGGTGCTTCAGGTGACTTGTGGGTGGAGTCACAATCCTACTGTGAAACCCCACAGTGTATGGAACGTTTGGGAACTCTGGAGTTGTGGAGAGACATAGCCCTTGGAAAACTTCATGAACATCTTTATCTTATCTTCACTGCTGGGGCCAATTAGGGATCTGCTGCACTGATAAAGCAATCATGGTGTGGCATGTTGCAGGGTTAATGCCTCACTATGGGCAGTGGAAAATACACAATTTTAGAGGTAAATTACGTGTAAAGCAGGAAAAGTAGATTTTACTTTGCAAACTGAAATATTTTATGGGACATTTCATTTTGATTTTTATAAATATGCAGAGGCACATACAGTAGTAAATTAATTAAAATATTTATTATTCTGGTACCTGGGATCAACCACTAAACTAAAATTTTTCTTTCATGATTCAGATATGACATGCTATTTTAAGCAACTTTCTAATTTACTCCAATTATCAATTTTTTCTTTGTTCTCTTGGTAGCTTTATTTGAAAAAGCAGGAATCTAAGCTTAGGAACAATTTTTGGTTGAGAACCTGGGTAGCACTTGCTGATTGGTGGCTACAATTTGCCACCAATCAGCAAGCGCTACCCAGGTTCTCAACCAAAAATAGACCGGCTACTAAACTTATAGATTTCTGTTTTTCAAATAAAGATAGCAAGGTGAACGACGAAAAATTGATAATAGGAGTAAAGTAGAAAGTTGCTTAAAATTGCATGCTCTATCTGAATCATGAAAGAAAAAAAATTGTTTTTAGTGTCCCTTTAACTGATCCTTCCACAAAAGGTTATTTATCTATTTAAGAACATAGCGTGTTCCTTTTTGTTAGGGTGCCACTTACCGCCTGGCTGAGAGGAGTGTGGTCGGGGTGATCTGGTGCTGTGTTCTTAAGTAGCTCCTTCAGTAACAGTGGATACTTAACCAGCCGGCTCCGAGGAAGGTCTAGGAAGCTCCATACGTCTAGCTTGCGGCTAAACGCAGATTCCTGACAAAGTCGCAGGAAATTCTGAACAGCAAGATTACATCTTTTGTGATCCAGCAAAGCTTTGGCTGCAACTTGATTACAGCAGTAGGTATTGTATTTGTGAAGACAGGGAAGCTGTGGATAGATTGGAAGTTCTCTTTACTCATTCTATGGTATGGGTAGCTCTATGCTCCGCCTCGCAGACCCCTGTGGTCTGTTCTGTGACACTCACCCACTCAAGCATAGTTGGACCCACAAGCTCCACAGTGCCATCTTCACGCCTCAACCGGAGCAGTCGATCCAAGAGGCCTGTGACCATTCAGTAAAAGAATAAGCAAATGTTACAATGAAAATCTGCTTCAGTAAAAACACTACTATCTGTATATCTTGGCTCTACTATCAGTGCTCACCCCAGGGTAACTTTACGTGCATGAGCTCAATGTTATCTATATGAAACACATGAACTAATGCCCTTTAGTGGTCAAAATGCATTCAGATTAGAGGCAGTCTTCAAGGTCTAAGAAATTAGCATATGAACATTCTAGGTTTAGCTTTCAACTAAGAATACTAAGAGAACAAAGCAAAATTGGTGATAAAAGTAAATTGGAAAGTTGTCTAAAATTATATTTCCTATTTAAATCATGAAAGTTTTTTTTTGGACTTGACTGTCCCTTTAAGTAGGGGCTGAAAAAAAGCCTGAAATCCACCTTCGCCTTTAGATATAAACCCCACCATGGACTACTCAAGGTCTAAAAATAAAATAATGCCACCCCCCATAACTTTATTGTCCAGCATTTAGCATTAGTTCACCTTCCCAAAACACCAAAATGTAGGATTTTTTAACTATATCATTAGATTAATAATTACAAATCAGAAGATATAATGAATTGTTATTATGTGCCATATTGCAGTTTATGCAGTAGGTTAGTAAGTATAAAATACCTAACCATACAAATGTTAGATATGTTTTTAAATTACACAAGATTGTGATTTCCCAGAGGGGGTGGCGTAACTCATTTTAACAATATATATCCAAACTTACTCAACATAGCAAATCTTGATCTCAACAACACCAAAAAATGAGGCTATAGATTACTGTCAGGTTATCATTATAATTACAACTATCACTTGATAGCTGTAAGGACTTGAAACATCTTATTTGAGTCATCGTTCTTCACCCTTTCAAAATAGGGTACTATGATATATTTCTATGGGAGGGGGTAATAAACAATTCTAAAAAAGCACTGGAACACCCAAAATAAAACCAACACTGAGAAAAAATTGTCATTATTATATATTTGTCATTGGCATCTGGATAGACACAAGACCACTTATATGAAAGTGGAGGTGTGCTGCTTTCAAATAAGCTCTCAAGTGTTTTGTGGGGGGCACCTGGGGGATACCCCTGATATGCTACCATATGCCTTTGGAGATCACTGTTGCCATGGTGGACAGCTGATAGCCACTTGGGCATGTGACCCCTCCACTGAAAGTGGGGCCTCTACGTTTTCAAAGAGTGTTAAGCTCTCTTATAGGCAAGAGATGAGTATGACTCCTAATTTTCATCCCGTTTTTCACATGAGGGGTCACATACTGCTGTACAATGCATGCAAACCAGTAAGCAGCAATTTAAAGGGACAGGAAACCCATTTTCTCCAACATAGGTGTGTCCGGTCCACGGCGTCATCCTTACTTGTGGGATATTCTCTTCCCCAACAGGAAATGGCAAAGAGCCCAGCAAAGCTGGTCACATGATCCCTCCTAGGCTCCGCCTACCCCAGTCATTCTCTTTGCCGTTGTACAGGCAACATCTCCACGGAGATGGCTTAGAGTTTTTTAGTGTTTAACTGTAGTTTTTATTATTCAATCAAGAGTTTGTTATTTTAAAATAGTGCTGGTATGTACTATTTACTCAGAAACAGAAAAGAGATGAAGATTTCTGTTTGTATGAGGAAAATGATTTTAGCACCGTAACTAAAATCCATGGCTGTTCCACACAGGACTGTTGAGAGCAATTAACTTCAGTTGGGGGAACAGTGTGCAGTCTCTTACTGCTTGAGGTATGACACATTCTAACAAGACGATGTAATGCTGGAAGCTGTCATTTTCCCTATGGGATCCGGTAAGCCATGTTTATTAAGATAGTAAATAAGGGCTTCACAAGGGCTTATTAAGACTGTAGACTTTTTCTGGGCTAAATCGATTCATTATTAACACATATTTAGCCTTGAGGAATCATTTATTCTGGGTATTTTGATATGATTATATCGGCAGGCACTGTTTTAGACACCTTATTCTTTAGGGGCTTTCCCTAATCATAGTCAGAGCCTCATTTTCGCGCCGGTATGGCGCACTTGTTTTTGAGGACAGCATGGCATGCAGCTGCATGTGTGTGGAGCTCTGATACATAGAAAAGTCTTTCTGAAGGCATCATTTGGTATCGTATTCCCCTTTGGGCTTGGTTGGGTCTCAGCAAAGCAGATTCCAGGGACTGTAAAGGGGTTAAATATAAAAACGGCTCCGGTTCCGTTATTTTAAGGGTTAAAGCTTCCAAATTTGGTGTGCAATACTTTTAAGGCTTTAAGACACTGTGGTGAAATTTTGGTGAATTTTGAACAATTCCTTCATACTTTTTCGCAATTGCAATAATAAAGTGTGTTTAGTTTAAAATTTAAAGTGACAGTAACGGTTTTATTTTAAAACGTTTTTTGTGCTTTGTTATCAAGTTTATGCCTGTTTAACATGTCTGAACTACCAGATAGATTGTGTTCTGACTGTGGGGAAACCAAGGTTCCTTCTCATTTAACTATATGTATTTTATGTCATAAAAAAATTTAGTAAAAATGATGCCCAAGATGATTCCTCAAGTGAGGGGAGTAAGCATGGTACTGCATCATCCCCTCCTTCGTCTACACCAGTCTTGCCCATACAGGAGGCCCCTAGTACATCTAGTGCGCCAATACTCCTTACTATGCAACATTTAACGGCTGTAATGGATAATTCTATCAAAAACATTTTAGCCAATATGCCCACTTATCAGCGAAAGCGCGACTGCTCTGTTTTAGAAAATTCTGTAGAGCATGAGAACGCTGATGATATGGTTTCTGAAGGGCCCCTACACCAGTCTGAGGGGGCCAGGGAGGTTTTGTCTGAGGGAGAAATTTCAGATTCAGGAAACATTTCTCAACAAGCTGAACCTGATGTGATTACTTTTAAATTTAAGTTGGAACATCTCCGCGCTCTGCTTAAGGAGGTGTTATCCAATTTGGATGATTGTGATTATCTGGTCATTCCAGAACCACTATGTAAAATGGAAAAGTTCTTAGAGGCCCCGGGGCCCCCCGAAGCTTTTCCTATATCCAAGCGGGTGGCGTACATTGTTAGTAAAGAATGGGACAGGCCCGGTATACCTTTAGTACCTCCCCCCATATTTATAAAATTGTTTTCCTATAGTCGACCCCAGAAAGGACTGATGGCAGACAGTCCCCAAGGTCGAGGGGGCGGTTTCTACTCTACACAAGCGCGCCACTATACCCATAGAAGATAGTTGTGCTTTCCAAGATCCTATGGATAAAAAATTAGAAGGTCTGCTAAAGATGTTTGTTCAGCAAGGTTCCCTTCTACAACCAATTGCATGCATTGTCCCTGTCACTGCAGCCGCGTGTTTCTAGTTTGATGAGCTAGGAAAGGCGATTATTAGTAATTCTTCTTCTTATGAGGAGATTATGGACAGAATTCGTGCTCTTAAATTGGCTAATTCTTTCACCCTAGACGCCACCTTGCAATTGGCTAGGTTAGCGGCGAAAAAATTCTGGGTTTGCTATTGTGGCGCAGAGCGCTTTGGTTAAAATCTTGGGCAGCGGATGCGTCTTCCAAGAACAAATTGCTTGACATTCCTTTCAAGGGGAAAACACTCTTTGGCCCTGACTTGAAAGAGATTATCTCTGATATCACTGGGGGCAAGGGCCACGCCCTTCCTCAGGATAGGTCTTTTCAAGACCAAAAATAAACCTAAGTTTCGTCCCTTTCGCAGAAACGGATCAGCCCCAAGGGCTACGTCCTCTAAGCAGGAAGGTAATACTTCTCAAGCCAATCCAGCCTGGAGACCTATGCAAGGCTGGAGCAAAGGAAAGCAGGCCAGGAAACCTGCCACTGCTACCAAGACAGCATGAAATGCGGGCCCCCGATCCGGGACCGGATCTGGTGGGGGGCAGACTCTCTCTCTTTGCTCAGGCTTGGGAAAGAGATGTTCTGGATCCTTGGGCGCTAGAAATAGTCTCCCAAGGTTATTCTCTGGAGTTCAAGGGGCTTCCTCCAAGGGGGAGGTTCCACAGGTCTCAGTTGTCTTCAGACCACATAAGAAGACAGGCATTCTTACATTGGGTAGAAGACCTGCTAAAAATGGGAGTGATTCATCCTGTTCCATTAGGAGAACAAGGGATGGGGTTCTACTCCAATCTGTTCATAGTTCCCAAAAAAGAGGGAACGTTCAGACCAATCTTGGATCTCAAGATCTTGAACAAGTTTCTCAAGGTTCCATCGTTCAAGATGGAAACCATTCGAACACTTCTTCCTTCCATCCAGGAAGGTCAATTCATGACCAAGGTGGATTTCAAGGATGCGTATCTACATATTCCTATCCACAAGGAACATCATCGGTTCCTAAGGTTTGCATTCCTGGACAAGCATTTCCAGTTCGTGGCATTTTCTTTCGGATTAGCCACTGCTCCTAGGATTTTCTCATAGGTACTAGGGTCCCTTCTGGCGGTGCTAAGACCAAGGGGCATTGCTGTAGTACCTTACTTGGACGACATTCTGATTCGAGCGTCGTCCCTTCCTCAAGTAAAGGCTCACACGGACATTGTCCTGGCCTTTCTCAGATCTCACGGATGGAAAGTGAACGTGGAAAAGAGTTCTCTATCTCCGTCAACGAGGGTTCCCTTCTTGGGAACTATAATAGACTCCTTAGAAATGAGGATTTTTCTGACAGAAGCCAGAAAAACAAAACTTCTAGACTCTTGTCGGATACTTCATTCCGTTCCTCTTCCTTCCATAGCGCAGTGCATGGAAGTGATAGGTTTGATGGTAGCGGCAATGGACATAGTTCCTTTTGTGCGCATTCATCTAAGACCATTACAACTGTTCATGCTCAGTCAGTGGAATGGGGACTATTCAGACTTGTCTCCGAAGATACAAGTAAATCAGAGGACCAGAGACTCATTCCGTTGGTGGCTGTCCCTGGACAACCTGTCACAAGGGATGACCTTCCGCAGACCAGAGTGGGTCATTGTCACGACCGACGCCAGTCTGATGGGCTGGGGCGCGGTCTGGGGATCCCTGAAAGCTCAGGGTCTTTGGTCTCGGGTAGAATCTCTTCTACCGATAAATATTCTGGAACTGAGAGCGATATTCAATGCTCTCAAAGCTTGGCCTCAGCTAGCGAGGGCCAAGTTCATACATCAACCATCAGGGGGGAACAAGGAGTTCCCTAGCGATGGAAGAAGTGACCAAAATCATTCTATGGGCGGAGTCTCACTCCTGCCACCTGTCTGCTATCCACATCCCAGGAGTGGAAAATTGGGAAGCGGATTTTCTGAGTCGTCAGACATTGCATCCGGGGGAGTGGGAACTCCATCCGGAAATCTTTGCCCAAGTCACTCAACCGTGGGGCATTCCAGACATGGATCTGATGGCCTCTCGTCAGAACTTCAGAGTTCCTTACTACGGGTACAGATCCAGGGATCCCAAGGCGGCTCTAGTGGATGCACTAGTAGCACCTTGGACCTTCAAACTAGCTTATGTGTTCCCGCCGTTTCCTCTCATCCCCAGGCTGGTAGCCAGGATCAATCAGGAGAGGGCGTCGGTGATTTTGATAGCTCCTGCGTGGCCACGCAGGACTTGGTATGCAGATCTGGTGAATATGTCATCGGCTCCACCATGGAAGCTACCTTTGAGAGACCTTCTTGTTCTAGGTCCGTTCGACCCACTCCAGCTGACTGCTTGGAGATTGAACGCTTGATCTTATCAAAGCGAGGGTTCTCAGATTCTGTTATTAATACTCTTGTTCAGGCCTGAA
>NC_069510.1:41836406-41851406 GCF_027579735.1 Bombina bombina
AGGTTCTGGGTGCCCTTCTGGCGGTACTAAGACCGCAAGGAATTTCGGTAGCTCCGTACCTAGACGACATTCTGATACAAGCTTCAAGCTTTCAAACTGCCAAGTCTCATACAGAGTTAGTTCTGGCATTTCTAAGGTCGCATGGATGGAAAGTGAACGAAAAGAAGAGTTCTCTTTTTCCTCTCACAAGAGTTCCATTCTTGGGGACTCTTATAGATTCTGTAGAAATGAAGATTTATCTGACAGAAGACAGATTAACAAAGCTTCTAAATGCATGCCGTGTCCTTCATTCCATTCAACTCCCGTCAGTAGCTCAATGCATGGAGGTGATCGGCTTAATGGTAGCAGCAATGGACATAGTTCCCTTTGCACGTCTACATCTCAGACCGCTGCAATTGTGCATGCTGAGTCAGTGGAATGGGGATTACTCAGACTTGTCCCCTACTCTGAATCTGGATCAAGAGACCAGAAACTCTCTTCTATGGTGGCTTTCTCGGCCACATCTGTCCAGGGGGATGCCATTCAGCAGGCCGGACTGGACAATTGTAACAACAGACGCCAGCCTACTAGGTTGGGGCGCTGTCTGGAATTCTCTGAAGGCTCAGGGACAATGGAATCAGGAGGAAAGTCTCCTGCCAATAAACATTCTGGAATTGAGAGCAGTTCTCCATGCCCTTCTGGCTTGGCCCCAGTTAAAAACTCGGGGGTTCATCAGGTTTCAGTCGGACAACATCACGACGGTAGCTTACATCAACCATCAAGGAGGGACAAGAAGCTCCCTAGCAATGATGGAAGTATCAAAGATAATTCGCTGGGCAGAGTCTCACTCTTGCCACCTGTCAGCAATCCACATCCCGGGAGTGGAGAACTGGGAGGCGGATTTCTTGAGTCGCCAGACTTTTCATCCGGGGGAGTGGGAACTTCATCCGGAGGTCTTTGCCCAAATACTTCGACGTTGGGGCAAACCAGAGATAGATCTCATGGCGTCTCGCCAGAACGCCAAACTTCCTCACTACGGGTCCAGATCCAGGGATCCGGGAGCGGTTCTGATAGATGCTTTGACAGCACCTTGGAACTTCGGGATGGCTTATGTGTTTCCACCCTTCCCGCTGCTTCCTCGATTGATTGCCAAAATCAAACAGGAGAGAGCATCAGTGATTCTAATAGCGCCTGCATGGCCACGCAGGACTTGGTATGCAGATCTAGTGGACATGTCATCCTGTCCACCTTGGTCTCTACCTCTAAGACAGGACCTTCTGATACAGGGTCCATTCAAACATCAAAATCTAACTTCTCTGAAGCTGACTGCTTGGAAATTGAACGCTTGATTTTATCAAAACGTGGTTTTTCTGAGTCGGTTATTGATACCCTGATACAGGCTAGGAAGCCTGTTACCAGAAGGATTTACCATAAGATATGGCGTAAATACCTATACTGGTGCGAATCCAAAGGTTACTCCTGGAGTAAGGTTAGGATTCCTAGGATAATGTCCTTTCTACAAGAAGGTTTAGAAAAGGGTTTATCGGCTAGCTCATTAAAGGGACAGATCTCAGCTCTGTCCATCTTGTTACACAGGCGTCTGTCAGAAAATCCAGACGTCCAGGCCTTTTGTCAGGCTTTAGCTAGGATCAAGCCTGTGTTTAAAGCTGTTGCTCCGCCATGGAGTTTAAACTTAGTTCTTAACGTTTTACAGGGTGTTCCGTTTGAACCCCTTCATTCCATTGATATAAAATTGTTATCTTGGAAAGTTCTGTTTTTAATGGCTATTTCCTCGGCTCGAAGAGTCTCTGAGTTATCAGCCTTACATTGTGATTCTCCTTATCTGATCTTTCACTCAGACAAGGTAGTTCTGCGTACTAAACCTGGGTTCTTACCTAAGGTAGTCACTAACAGGAATATCAATCAAGAGATTGTTGTTCCATCCTTGTGTCCAAATCCTTCTTCAAAGAAGGAACGTCTTCTACACAATCTGGATGTAGTTCGTGCCCTCAAGTTCTACTTGCAGGCAACTAAAGATTTTCGCCAAACTTCTTCCCTGTTTGTCGTTTATTCTGGACAGAGGAGAGGTCAAAAAGCTTCTGCTACCTCTCTCTCTTTTTGGCTTCGTAGCATAATACGTTTAGCCTATGAGACTGCTGGACAGCAGCCTCCTGAAAGAATTACAGCTCATTCCACTAGAGCTGTAGCTTCCACTTGGGCCTTTAAGAATGAGGCCTCTGTTGAACAGATTTGCAAGGCTGCAACTTGGTCTTCGCTTCATACTTTTTCCAAATTTTACAAATTTGACATTTTTGCTTCTTCGGAGGCTATTTTTGGGAGAAAGGTTCTTCAGGCAGTGGTTCCTTCTGTATAATGAGCCTGCCTATCCCTCCCGTCATCCGTGTACTTTTGCTTTGGTATTGGTATCCCAGAAGTAATGATGACCCGTGGACTGATCACACATAACAGAAGAAAACATAATTTATGCTTACCTGATAAATTCCTTTCTTCTGTTGTGTGATCAGTCCACGGCCCGCCCTGTTTTAAGGCAGGTAAATATCTTTTAAATTATACTCCAGTCACCACTTCACCCTTGGTTTCTCCTTTCTCGTTGATTCTTGGTCGAATGACTGGGAGTGACGTAGAGGGGAGAAGCTATATGCAGCTCTGCTGGGTGAATCCTCTTGCATTTCCTGTTGGGGAGGAGTTATATCCCAGAAGTAATGATGACCCGTGGACTGATCACACAACAGAAGAAAGGAATTTATCAGGTAAGCATAAATTATGTTATATATATGTGTGTGTGTGCGTGTATATATATATATATATATATATATGTGTGTGTGTGTATATATGTGTGTGTGTATATATATATAATATGTGTGTGTATATATATATGTGTGTGTGTATATATATAATATGTGTGTGTATATATATATGTGTGTGTGTATATATATAATATGTGTGTGTGTGTGTATATATATAATATGTGTGTGTGCGTGTATATATATATATATATATATATATATATGTGTGTGTGTATATATATAATAAAATTGAAAAAAAGGAGCACGAGCAGCAGATCTATGCACAAAGAATTTATTTACAGACAGTAAACATAGCGCATTGGCGCTCAGAGTGAAGAAAAACAAACACGTTTGTCAAACAATATACAAAACGGTGAGAGGGGAGAAAAAACCCCCCGGGGTAAATACTGACAAATTAAGGAGACTAGCTAGTAGGAAAACAGGTATACGCGTTTCAGCTTACAGCCTTACTCATTACCTGACTAAAACACAGTGAGGTGAATTTAAAAACAGTAGCTAGTCATCCCATTGGTGGATGGGAACACTCCCCCCAAATAATCCTCCAATGGGTGTTTAGTTACGTAGCCAAAGACACCTGGGGACGCACAGGGTTGCACACTAAATACAGCATACTGTGAATACACTTGGAGCAGGATAAGAATACAGTTGAAACAAGATGGGAATGATAGTAGTAAGTACTGCATAATTAATAAACGGTAATAAACGATAAAAGATAATAAGCAGTACCCGTGCATGATATACAATTTAATCCTATAATTACAAATAATTACAAAACAATTACAGTGATCAAAGTAGAAGAAATGTGTTCAGTACAGCCGAGGGCAGAACAGATAGCTCCGGACCCAGCTGGACACACCTACAGTGCTGGGACGCAGATTTATAATGGCTGAAATGAAAACACAAATGGTATAAGCACAGGATAACAATCGTTTATATCCAAAGACTAACAAAATATAAAGATTATTATTGCTGAGATATAATCAGTGCGCAATGTGTACACTTACTGGACCTTGAGATATATCAATAGCAGCAATAGTAATAATAATAATAATACTGCAGTTAACCCTTAGCAGAAGTAAAGTTGATGCGGGGTCTACTAATACATAGGATCATTAACATATGTATTTCATGCCACATCGGACCATAGATAGCTTCACTATTAGAAGGAGCCCCAATTACACTAGAGAAATAAGTCCATAGTGCACACCTGAGTCCCAAGGACCTGATAGGTTAGACTAGGGAGTCCTGAGATAGTAGGCCACTACGCTCCTAAAGTGGCGTGGAAAGACTATATATAGTTAATGTGTACAGGGCGAACCGGGTGGGGGAGAGGGTCGGCTCTACCAGAAATTGATGAGGTCATATTCCGAGTTTAGGCCCCCTGGAACTCTTGTCTTGAGTTTGAAAATCCAGAAGGCCTCCCTCTCCCCCAGTCTGTGGACCCTGTCGACTCCCCCCTTACAGGGAGCCACCCTCTCAATAATGGTCCAGGAGAAGGAACTAGTGTCTTTCTGGTGTATCCCCGCAAAATGTTGAATCAATGCTGTGGTGAGTACCCCCGCCCTAATGTCACTGAGGTGCTCCTTAATACGGGTTCTAGCTTCTCTTGTCGTGAGGCCTACATATTGGAGGGAGCACTCCCTACAAGAGATCAAATAAACCACATATGTAGACCTACAGTTAAGGCAAGAATCTATCATGAAATTCTGACCTGTCATTAGTGAGATAAACCGGTCACCAGGGGCCAGCTTCTCACAAGCCACACATGTGCGATGGTGGCAGTGGAATGTACCTTTACAGCTCAACCATGAAGAGATGGGTTGTCCTGTCTTTTTAATTCTTGTGGGTGCCACAATGTTGCCTATTGTTCTGTTTTTCTTGTAGGAGTATCTTAGGCCCTCTGTAACTACCTGTTGGAGTTTGTCATCTGCAGATAGCATATTAAAATTGTGCTTCACTATTTGGCAGATTTCTCTATATTGTCTTGAATACTCTGTTAAAAAGACTATTTTGTTGTCTTTCCTTTCCTGAATGTAGGATTTTGGTCTGAGGAGTCTTTCCCTAGGTATTCCTCTTACAATATTCCTAGCTTTGGTGATGACAGAACTCCTATAGCCCCTCTCTTTCAAGCGTGAGGTCAGATCATTGGCCTGTTTCTCGTAAACCCCTGCATCGCTGCAGTTCCTTTTCAGCCTAATGAACTGACCCTTCGCTACTCCTTTAAACACTCCTGGCGGGTGGCAACTAGCTGCATGTAGCAGTGAGTTGCCCGTAATGGGTTTACGGTAGGTCTCTGAGCTGATGAAGTGACCATGTCTACCTCTAAGAGTCACATCTAAAAAATTAATGGTGTCACATTGTGTTTCATTTGTAAAGTGAAGCCCCATAGAGTCATCTTCAAGACTTTTTATGAATATCTGTAGTTCAGCTTCACTACCTCCCCATATAAAGAGGAGGTCGTCGATATAGCGACCATACCAAACCACCCTGTCTTTGTGAGGATTCCCATCTCCATAGACGTGGGACAGCTCCCACCAACCCATAAACAGGTTGGCGTAGGAGGGGGCAAATTTCGCCCCCATAGCAGTCCCACGCCTCTGGAGAAAGAAATCCCCCTCAAATTCAAAGTAGTTATGGTTGAGAAGGAAGTTGGTAACTTCTATCACAAAATTCACAAAGTTTGATTCCGGTCCATATTGTTTCTCTAGAAAGAAACGAATGGCCTGCAACCCCTTTTTGTGTGGAATAGAGGTGTAGAGCGATTTCACATCGGCTGTTAACCAGACATAATGTTTGCTCCAAACTATTTTAGATAGAAGATTAAGTACATGTTTTGTGTCTGAGAGAAAGCTCCATAGAGCACTCACCAATGGCTGCAACACATGATCCAGCCACTCTGACAGGTGCTCCAGCAGGGATCCAATGCCACTCACGATTGGCCTCCCCTGTACGTTTTCAGTGGACTTGTGGACCTTGGGTAGGTGGTTAAACGTAGGAATGGTGGGATTAGACACTAAGAGATAGTCTCGTGTCTTGGCATCAATAAAGCCTAGCTCCACACCATCATCCACAAGGGAGGCCAACCGCCGCTGGAACCTCCCCGTCGGATCACCCGGCAGAGCACTGTAATCATCGACATTTCCTAGTTGCCTGTAAGCCTCCTCCCTGAAAGTACTGGCATTAAGCACCACTATGGTGCCACCCTTATCAGCAGCCCTTACCACTATGTTGTTATTGCTGGCTATGCTGTCCAGTGCCTTCCTCTGTAATGCTGATATATTATTATGTTTGCCTCTCTCTGACTTATAATACAATGTTGTAAGGTCTGACTCTACCCTCTGCTGGAACTTCTCCAGGAATTGGCCCCTGTTCTGGATAGGATAGAACGAGGACTTACACTTAAAGGACGGAACCTGTATATTCCCGACCCCACTAGCCTCATCCCCTAATATCTCTAGGGACCTAATGTCACAGAGTTCCTGGAAACTTAATTGATTTTCGGGGTCTAGGCCTACCGAGCCTTCTGACCTGTTCCTGGGAATGGATACATGGCTCTCATCACTCCCGCCCTCCTGGGAATGGTAGAACTTTCTCAGTGTCAGTTTCCGAATTAATTTATTGACATCAAGTAATGTCCTGAACAGATTAAAGTCTGCGGTAGGTGTGAAGGACAGTCCCAAACTCAGTACCTCCAGTTCGTGTTTGGTCAACACCACATCTGAAAGATTCAGTACATTCTGTAGTTGCCTCGGCCTCGCCCTCTCCTCTGTGGATATCTCCTTTGGTTCTTGTATTGATGGTTTTCCTTGCTTGCGCCTCCCCCCCCGTCTGGTGTTTTTTGGGGGACCTGAAAAACCTGTTCCAATTGTATTCTCTCCACTTCCATGGCTTCTGTAGTGCTCATCTCTGCACATCCTGTTTCCTCCCTGTAGTGTGAGCGAGGCTGTGGAGCCTGTGTTTTGAGTATGGAGGGTGGTTGGGGTATTGAATTATCTTTAGGTCTGGTAGCTGGTATCTTTGGTGGTAATTCCTCCCCACCCGATCCAGACCCCTCGTCACACGATTCACCTTCACTTTCAAAGAAGTTTACTCTCCTTCTGCTTTGCCTGCGTCTGTTATTCCCTCTTGGCTTGTTAGGGTAAAATGTATTTCTATTCTGTTCCTTCCTTAGAGATTGTCTGTCTTTTTTGTTCCATACATAGACACGATTCAAGTCGTGGTCTAGCTGATCTCTAAGGTATTTACTGTGTTTTATCTCCAGTAGCAATGTTTTAGCCTCTGCTATTACTTGCTGAAGTGTGCTGTCAAACTTTAAATAGCTTGGTTCCTTGCTCCTATTGTTCAGTTCCCTCTGAACCTCTTTGATTTTGGATGTTAGCTCCTCCAGGGATTTCTGTTTATATTCGCAGATCAACTGCATAAGTTTCTGTGAGCAGGTACTCAGGTGGCCATTCCACAGGTCAACAAATACTTTATCATCTGTGACGAAAGTTGGAAATTTGTTTAGCCTCAATCCCCTGGGTATAATGCCCAATTCCTGATATTTGGTTAAAGTTTTTATATCCCAAATGAGCTTATTTTCTTTTAGAAGTAGAAATTCCAATTCCTCAAATAGGGCAACCAAGCTGTAGTGAGATTTATCAGTAGAAAACACCTTATTATAATCCACAGGTGCAGTGTTCCTTTCCTGTGCATTCCTCAGTGAAAACAATGAAGCTACTTCAGTATTACCCCCTTCACTCATGCCTGACCGCAAAAAAGCCGCTCACACAATAAAATGTGTAGTGTGTAAATAGTAATGATTACAGTGTGCCAATGACACCAGTGTCTGCAATTTCAATTACAATTACCACCCAGAATTTCAGTTACTCTCCCAGGAGTCTGGCCTTGACCCCACGTATACACGAAATAGAAAATAACAAATAAGGGAAAGTCAATTAAAGTGGAGAGTAACAATGATAACGTATACCTATCAGCTGAGAGCAGTGTGTTGATCAGCTAGCTCCCAACACGCAATGCAAGTGTTTGTTAGAATAACAAGTATTGATAGTGGAAAGTGACCAGGTCCTATGAGTTTTCCCTACCTCAAGTTAGGACCGGTGAGAATCATATACCACCGCTAAATGCACACGTATGAGGTTATAGGTGCAAACACCCTAGATAACTAATACATATATATAAAGATGCCAACAGTCCACACTCCATACCTGTGTACTACTGGAACCTGAGCGACAGTCCGTTTCGGCAATATATCCGGTTTCTTTGCTGTGTATGGATTGTCTCATTCAGTTGGTATCCAGCTCCTGTGTGAGCTCCGGTGGCTGCAGTGGGTGACTCCTCCTTTCGTTAACGTCCCAGGTGTTGGGCGTGTAGATGCGGTCAGGACAATGGTGCAATACTTAGCTGCTGTGCTACACTAAAGGCCAGGCAAGTGCAAACAAAATTGAAAAAAAGGAGCACGAGCAGCAGATCTATGCACAAAGAATTTATTTACAGACAGTAAACATAGCGCATTGGCGCTCAGAGTGAAGAAAAACAAACACGTTTGTCAAACAATATACAAAACGGTGAGAGGGGAGAAAAAACCCCCGGGGTAAATACTGACAAATTAAGGAGACTAGCTAGTAGGAAAACAGGTATACGCGTTTCAGCTTACAGCCTTACTCATTACCTGACTAAAACACAGTGAGGTGAATTTAAAAACAGTAGCTAGTCATCCCATTGGTGGATGGGAACACTCCCCCCAAATAATCCTCCAATGGGTGTTTAGTTACGTAGCCAAAGACACCTGGGGACGCACAGGGTTGCACACTAAATACAGCATACTGTGAATACACTTGGAGCAGGATAAGAATACAGTTGAAACAAGATGGGAATGATAGTAGTAAGTACTGCATAATTAATAAACGGTAATAAACGATAAAAGATAATAAGCAGTACCCGTGCATGATATACAATTTAATCCTATAATTACAAATAATTACAAAACAATTACAGTGATCAAAGTAGAAGAAATGTGTTCAGTACAGCCGAGGGCAGAACAGATAGCTCCGGACCCAGCTGGACACACCTACAGTGCTGGGACGCAGATTTATAATGGCTGAAATGAAAACACAAATGGTATAAGCACAGGATAACAATCGTTTATATCCAAAGACTAACAAAATATAAAGATTATTATTGCTGAGATATAATCAGTGCGCAATGTGTACACTTACTGGACCTTGAGATATATCAATAGCAGCAATAGTAATAATAATAATAATACTGCAGTTAACCCTTAGCAGAAGTAAAGTTGATGCGGGGTCTACTAATACATAGGATCATTAACATATGTATTTCATGCCACATCGGACCATAGATAGCTTCACTATTAGAAGGAGCCCCAATTACACTAGAGAAATAAGTCCATAGTGCACACCTGAGTCCCAAGGACCTGATAGGTTAGACTAGGGAGTCCTGAGATAGTAGGCCACTACGCTCCTAAAGTGGCGTGGAAAGACTATATATAGTTAATGTGTACAGGGCGAACCGGGTGGGGGAGAGGGTCGGCTCTACCAGAAATTGATGAGGTCATATTCCGAGTTTAGGCCCCCTGGAACTCTTGTCTTGAGTTTGAAAATCCAGAAGGCCTCCCTCTCCCCCAGTCTGTGGACCCTGTCGACTCCCCCCTTACAGGGAGCCACCCTCTCAATAATGGTCCAGGAGAAGGAACTAGTGTCTTTCTGGTGTATCCCCGCAAAATGTTGAATCAATGCTGTGGTGAGTACCCCCGCCCTAATGTCACTGAGGTGCTCCTTAATACGGGTTCTAGCTTCTCTTGTCGTGAGGCCTACATATTGGAGGGAGCACTCCCTACAAGAGATCAAATAAACCACATATGTAGACCTACAGGTCTACATATGTGGTTTATTTGATCTCTTGTAGGGAGTGCTCCCTCCAATATGTAGGCCTCACGACAAGAGAAGCTAGAACCCGTATTAAGGAGCACCTCAGTGACATTAGGGCGGGGGTACTCACCACAGCATTGATTCAACATTTTGCGGGGATACACCAGAAAGACACTAGTTCCTTCTCCTGGACCATTATTGAGAGGGTGGCTCCCTGTAAGGGGGGAGTCGACAGGGTCCACAGACTGGGGGAGAGGGAGGCCTTCTGGATTTTCAAACTCAAGACAAGAGTTCCAGGGGGCCTAAACTCGGAATATGACCTCATCAATTTCTGGTAGAGCCGACCCTCTCCCCCACCCGGTTCGCCCTGTACACATTAACTATATATAGTCTTTCCACGCCACTTTAGGAGCGTAGTGGCCTACTATCTCAGGACTCCCTAGTCTAACCTATCAGGTCCTTGGGACTCAGGTGTGCACTATGGACTTATTTCTCTAGTGTAATTGGGGCTCCTTCTAATAGTGAAGCTATCTATGGTCCGATGTGGCATGAAATACATATGTTAATGATCCTATGTATTAGTAGACCCCGCATCAACTTTACTTCTGCTAAGGGTTAACTGCAGTATTATTATTATTATTACTATTGCTGCTATTGATATATCTCAAGGTCCAGTAAGTGTACACATTGCGCACTGATTATATCTCAGCAATAATAATCTTTATATTTTGTTAGTCTTTGGATATAAACGATTGTTATCCTGTGCTTATACCATTTGTGTTTTCATTTCAGCCATTATAAATCTGCGTCCCAGCACTGTAGGTGTGTCCAGCTGGGTCCGGAGCTATCTGTTCTGCCCTCGGCTGTACTGAACACATTTCTTCTACTTTGATCACTGTAATTGTTTTGTAATTATTTGTAATTATAGGATTAAATTGTATATCATGCACGGGTACTGCTTATTATCTTTTATCGTTTATTACCGTTTATTAATTATGCAGTACTTACTACTATCATTCCCATCTTGTTTCAACTGTATTCTTATCCTGCTCCAAGTGTATTCACAGTATGCTGTATTTAGTGTGCAACCCTGTGCGTCCCCAGGTGTCTTTGGCTACGTAACTAAACACCCATTGGAGGATTATTTGGGGGGAGTGTTCCCATCCACCAATGGGATGACTAGCTACTGTTTTTAAATTCACCTCACTGTGTTTTAGTCAGGTAATGAGTAAGGCTGTAAGCTGAAACGCGTATACCTGTTTTCCTACTAGCTAGTCTCCTTAATTTGTCAGTATTTACCCCGGGGGTTTTTTTTCTCCCCTCTCACCGTTTTGTATATTGTTTGACAAACGTGTTTGTTTTTCTTCACTCTGAGCGCCAATGCGCTATGTTTACTGTCTGTAAATAAATTCTTTGTGCATAGATCTGCTGCTCGTGCTCCTTTTTTTCAATTTTGTTTGCACTTGCCTGGCCTTTAGTGTAGCACAGCAGCTAAGTATTGCACCATTGTCCTGACCGCATCTACACGCCCAACACCTGGGACGTTAACGAAAGGAGGAGTCACCCACTGCAGCCACCGGAGCTCACACAGGAGCTGGATACCAACTGAATGAGACAATCCATACACAGCAAAGAAACCGGATATATTGCCGAAACGGACTGTCGCTCAGGTTCCAGTAGTACACAGGTATGGAGTGTGGACTGTTGGCATCTTTATATATATGTATTAGTTATCTAGGGTGTTTGCACCTATAACCTCATACGTGTGCATTTAGCGGTGGTATATGATTCTCACCGGTCCTAACTTGAGGTAGGGAAAACTCATAGGACCTGGTCACTTTCCACTATCAATACTTGTTATTCTAACAAACACTTGCATTGCGTGTTGGGAGCTAGCTGATCAACACACTGCTCTCAGCTGATAGGTATACGTTATCATTGTTACTCTCCACTTTAATTGACTTTCCCTTATTTGTTATTTTCTATTTCGTGTATACGTGGGGTCAAGGCCAGACTCCTGGGAGAGTAACTGAAATTCTGGGTGGTAATTGTAATTGAAATTGCAGACACTGGTGTCATTGGCACACTGTAATCATTACTATTTACACACTACACATTTTATTGTGTGAGCGGCTTTTTTGCGGTCAGGCATGAGTGAAGGGGGTAATACTGAAGTAGCTTCATTGTTTTCACTGAGGAATGCACAGGAAAGGAACACTGCACCTGTGGATTATAATAAGGTGTTTTCTACTGATAAATCTCACTACAGCTTGGTTGCCCTATTTGAGGAATTGGAATTTCTACTTCTAAAAGAAAATAAGCTCATTTGGGATATAAAAACTTTAACCAAATATCAGGAATTGGGCATTATACCCAGGGGATTGAGGCTAAACAAATTTCCAACTTTCGTCACAGATGATAAAGTATTTGTTGACCTGTGGAATGGCCACCTGAGTACCTGCTCACAGAAACTTATGCAGTTGATCTGCGAATATAAACAGAAATCCCTGGAGGAGCTAACATCCAAAATCAAAGAGGTTCAGAGGGAACTGAACAATAGGAGCAAGGAACCAAGCTATTTAAAGTTTGACAGCACACTTCAGCAAGTAATAGCAGAGGCTAAAACATTGCTACTGGAGATAAAACACAGTAAATACCTTAGAGATCAGCTAGACCACGACTTGAATCGTGTCTATGTATGGAACAAAAAAGACAGACAATCTCTAAGGAAGGAACAGAATAGAAATACATTTTACCCTAACAAGCCAAGAGGGAATAACAGACGCAGGCAAAGCAGAAGGAGAGTAAACTTCTTTGAAAGTGAAGGTGAATCGTGTGACGAGGGGTCTGGATCGGGTGGGGAGGAATTACCACCAAAGATACCAGCTACCAGACCTAAAGATAATTCAATACCCCAACCACCCTCCATACTCAAAACACAGGCTCCACAGCCTCGCTCACACTACAGGGAGGAAACAGGATGTGCAGAGATGAGCACTACAGAAGCCATGGAAGTGGAGAGAATACAATTGGAACAGGTTTTTCAGGTCCCCCAAAAAACACCAGACGGGGGGGGAGGCGCAAGCAAGGAAAACCATCAATACAAGAACCAAAGGAGATATCCACAGAGGAGAGGGCGAGGCCGAGGCAACTACAGAATGTACTGAATCTTTCAGATGTGGTGTTGACCAAACACGAACTGGAGGTACTGAGTTTGGGACTGTCCTTCACACCTACCGCAGACTTTAATCTGTTCAGGACATTACTTGATGTCAATAAATTAATTCGGAAACTGACACTGAGAAAGTTCTACCATTCCCAGGAGGGCGGGAGTGATGAGAGCCATGTATCCATTCCCAGGAACAGGTCAGAAGGCTCGGTAGGCCTAGACCCCGAAAATCAATTAAGTTTCCAGGAACTCTGTGACATTAGGTCCCTAGAGATATTAGGGGATGAGGCTAGTGGGGTCGGGAATATACAGGTTCCGTCCTTTAAGTGTAAGTCCTCGTTCTATCCTATCCAGAACAGGGGCCAATTCCTGGAGAAGTTCCAGCAGAGGGTAGAGTCAGACCTTACAACATTGTATTATAAGTCAGAGAGAGGCAAACATAATAATATATCAGCATTACAGAGGAAGGCACTGGACAGCATAGCCAGCAATAACAACATAGTGGTAAGGGCTGCTGATAAGGGTGGCACCATAGTGGTGCTTAATGCCAGTACTTTCAGGGAGGAGGCTTACAGGCAACTAGGAAATGTCGATGATTACAGTGCTCTGCCGGGTGATCCGACGGGGAGGTTCCAGCGGCGGTTGGCCTCCCTTGTGGATGATGGTGTGGAGCTAGGCTTTATTGATGCCAAGACACGAGACTATCTCTTAGTGTCTAATCCCACCATTCCTACGTTTAACCACCTACCCAAGGTCCACAAGTCCACTGAAAACGTACAGGGGAGGCCAATCGTGAGTGGCATTGGATCCCTGCTGGAGCACCTGTCAGAGTGGCTGGATCATGTGTTGCAGCCATTGGTGAGTGCTCTATGGAGCTTTCTCTCAGACACAAAACATGTACTTAATCTTCTATCTAAAATAGTTTGGAGCAAACATTATGTCTGGTTAACAGCCGATGTGAAATCGCTCTACACCTCTATTCCACACAAAAAGGGGTTGCAGGCCATTCGTTTCTTTCTAGAGAAACAATATGGACCGGAATCAAACTTTGTGAATTTTGTGATAGAAGTTACCAACTTCCTTCTCAACCATAACTACTTTGAATTTGAGGGGGATTTCTTTCTCCAGAGGCGTGGGACTGCTATGGGGGCGAAATTTGCCCCCTCCTACGCCAACCTGTTTATGGGTTGGTGGGAGCTGTCCCACGTCTATGGAGATGGGAATCCTCACAAAGACAGGGTGGTTTGGTATGGTCGCTATATCGACGACCTCCTCTTTATATGGGGAGGTAGTGAAGCTGAACTACAGATATTCATAAAAAGTCTTGAAGATGACTCTATGGGGCTTCACTTTACAAATGAAACACAATGTGACACCATTAATTTTTTAGATGTGACTCTTAGAGGTAGACATGGTCACTTCATCAGCTCAGAGACCTACCGTAAACCCATTACGGGCAACTCACTGCTACATGCAGCTAGTTGCCACCCGCCAGGAGTGTTTAAAGGAGTAGCGAAGGGTCAGTTCATTAGGCTGAAAAGGAACTGCAGCGATGCAGGGGTTTACGAGAAACAGGCCAATGATCTGACCTCACGCTTGAAAGAGAGGGGCTATAGGAGTTCTGTCATCACCAAAGCTAGGAATATTGTAAGAGGAATACCTAGGGAAAGACTCCTCAGACCAAAATCCTACATTCAGGAAAGGAAAGACAACAAAATAGTCTTTTTAACAGAGTATTCAAGACAATATAGAGAAATCTGCCAAATAGTGAAGCACAATTTTAATATACTATCTGCAGATGACAAACTCCAACAGGTAGTTACAGAGGGCCTAAGATACTCCTACAAGAAAAACAGAACAATAGGCAACATTGTGGCACCCACAAGAATTAAAAAGACAGGACAACCCATCTCTTCATGGTTGAGCTGTAAAGGTACATTCCACTGCCACCATCGCACATGTGTGGCTTGTGAGAAGCTGGCCCCTGGTGACCGGTTTATCTCACTAATGACAGGTCAGAATTTCATGATAGATTCTTGCCTTAACTGTAGGTCTACATATGTGGTTTATTTGATCTCTTGTAGGGAGTGCTCCCTCCAATATGTAGGCCTCACGACAAGAGAAGCTAGAACCC